>NC_079485.1:10808871-10905920 GCF_026230105.1 Diorhabda sublineata | reverse complement strand
TAATAATAGTAATAATAATAATAATAATAGTAATAATAATAATAATAATAATAATAATAATAATAGTAATAATAATAATAATAATAATAATAATAATAATAATAATAATAATAATAATAATAATAATAATAATAATAATAATAATAATAATAATAATAATAATAATAATAATAATAATAATAATAATAATAATAATAATAATAATAATAATAATAATAATAATAATAATAATAATAATAATAATAATAATAATAATAATAATAATAATAATAATAATAATAATAATAATAATAATAATAATAATAATAATAATAATAATAATAATAATAATAATAATAATAATAATAATAATAATAATAATAATAATAATAATAATAATAATAATAATAATAATAATAATAATAATAATAATAATAATAATAATAATAATAATAATAATAATAATAATAATAATAATAATAATAATAATAATATACAGATAGTTCCTTCAATCAAGCAATATGCTGGTTCCGGCAGAGTAGTGCATCCATCACCACAGTATTGAATATGAAATAATCATCATGTGGTATTTTACGACAGTTAGATCTAGAGGAGAGTTAAAAATAAGCACATAGATTACCCCTTCTGGTAACATTTCAAGGGACTACCAAAAATAGAAAACTAGTAATTAGTATTTTGTAATTGTTATCAAATGAAAATGGCGTATTACTATCTTATAGAAACTTAAATATTGCGAAATACAAAAAGGGCTGTTAATTAAATAGAATATACCTATACAATATTCTCCTATATCGATTTTTTGGTTTCGCCATAGCAAATGAACAGACAGAATTTCACTGCTGCTATGTGATTTTTTAGTTTCAAAAATGGACCACGCTCTGTAGTCTATACAGTATAGATTAATTAAATATATTCTAATCTAAAATTCTTGTGTATCTACTCACCTGGCCGTTGAATTAGGTTCACAATTAAAACAATTATCGTTTCATGTATTAACTACTATTATCTAATATTTCATCCTACATATATATCGATACTCGTATCATTTTTGAAGTACCGAAATGGAAACATTTCACCCCTCTAAATATCCTGTCCGAACTTTCCTCGCTACTGATTAATTAATTCTTAATCGTTATAAAGGATTATGATTTTCATTCATATCTTACGTAATAAATACGAGTAATCTGAGTTGAATTTAACTCATACAATTAATCTAGCAAATGAAGTTCAAATAGGTTCTAAAATCCAGAGCATCCCTCGTCTCTTGAAATATTAAATGGAGTGGTGTGCCTGAGGAGCACTCCGAAATTGTGGAGTATTTATTGGTCGCTTTACCACAGGCGAGGTTAGGCTTTTAATTTTACATGACAAAATAGAATAATCAATAATATATCAGTGTAGTTATGCCATAAACGTTTTAATTAGTTAGAATATAGTCTCCAATTGAGCACATTTCATGAAACATTTAAAATAGATGAATTCACATTTGCTCTCGAATGTGAACTATTTATGGTTCGTGTTACAAGAAATTTGAAAGATACGTGGTGTGTTGAAAAATAAAATGAATAAAATTTATAGCAGCAAATAATTACGCTGCATCGATTTCAACTATTATGTCTCATACTTTCTTCTGTTAAACCAAGCAGTGATAGGTGTGACCCGTTCCTGCTTGCTAATCTTCTACTATACCTGATTTAGTGAGAAAAAAATGACAAAGAAGTTCATGAAAACATATTTTCCCATGAACAAATTTTGCTGTAAGTAATATTTATAAGGAAGTTCTGGAACATCCGCCAATCAATTCTCAAAACAAAAAGGCCTAGAAATCAACCAACAGCATTGTTCTTTATCTGACAAAGAATGAAGAATGTACTGAAAAAGTAACATTGTGGCACTAATGCTGACATTGAGAATGCCACGATAGCGAAGATGACAGTGATTTCGGAATAATCCTTCCAGAAATGCTGCCAGCCAAAGTTAAAATAATTACATTGCCAGCTATATCATGATTCCTGTTTTATCACAAAAACTGCACTCAAATACAACACAACCCTTTGACAATATTCTTTAGGTATAGACTATCTAATTCTTTGGAAAAAATTTAAAGCAGGTAAAAGTTTAAGATTTTGTTATATAATATTCATCCTCCGGTGGTACATATTTTTTTCTATAAATCAATGTTGAAAAATACGGTAAAATACATCTTTCAACTGCAAGTATTCCGCGAATCTGTTTCGTTTTGCTATTCAAGACTATTGAGTACATGTTTTATTTCGTTTTTCATTCAATATTGCCTTTACTGTATTCAACACACTATGTACGCTACCATAACACCAACATTCACAATTACACTGAAGACGATAACTTGGTTATCGTCTTCAGAGACGAGTCGATTTTGTTATCGAAACGTTCGTGAGACAGTGTAATTTTGAGTGTTGATGTGGTGGTAGCGTAAATAGTGTGTATTTCACCAACTGTTCCTGAAATTATTCCAACTTATTAATAACTTTGATCGATTAAACTAAAACGAAATGATTGTAAAGCTATATACAGATATAGTTTTCTTTTTTATTTTGCAGCTGATGACCTTGTGCTACTGCATTTATTATTCATAAAAATATCTTTTTACTAACTCAATAAGAATCATGCCAAATGCTAGGAGTTGATCCAGTATTCGTTCACATGAATATGAAAAATATTTTTATTTGTAAATTTGGAACAAAAATGGATGTTTTTCACACTAAAGTGCCTATCACGCCGTTAATAAAAACAAAACAAACATCGGATGAAAGGGCCATCGTTTAACAAATAATATCATTGATGAAAATATTGTATTTACGAAAACAGATAAACCTAAAATCACTTTCGACCTCGTCTATTAACATTATCAGTATAAATTGTGTTACAAATGTCCATTTCGGATAAATGAAATATTTTAATTAACCGACATGAATGTGGGTTTGGGTCGCGTAATTAAAATTGTAACGAACTGAGACTTGTGGTTATCGTTAATGAACTTTTCCTAATTCGTTGCCATGATGTGTCTTCTGTTTCTAAAACTCCAGCGGTTAAATGGGACTTTGCGCAGAGTTGGTATTTTAATCTTGAGAATGGTCAAATAATGTGACTATTACTTCTCAGGAAAAGAACTCATTTTCTCTAATGGCTACGTTTAGAAACGTTTATTTACCTGTTTGTTAGTTAATATTTTTGCGAATATGAATTAACTGTTTAACGAGTTATTATATAGTATAATTAAAAAATAATTGTCAACTAAAATTAAATATAGTGAATTATCAATAAAAATATAAACAATTTCTATAATTTTAATGAAGTTCGATGAGTATTCTGATTGTTGAGATGTTAATTTATTCAAATGATTCATAAAATATAAATTTATCTCACGTATCCGTTAAAGTTCACCAATATAAGAAGAAGTTTTGTTCTCACGAACAACATGTTGATTTCTAGGAAGGCTTGTTTGGAGTGAGGAACTAGTTCATTGACTGACCGAAAATGTTTTGAGCCTACTGAATGTTAGGTATGTTACGTATTATTTGATGAAGAAGCTGTTCTTAGAAACTTTGGGTGATCGTTAATACCAATGCATTTGAAAAGATTAAATTTATATTAAATACATTTTTTGTTAGTATAACTTTTTTTCTACAGATAGAATTTTTTTAGGAGATATTCCTTGGGTCACAACCTGTTCATAATAAGTTTCTGCACTCTCTACTGGTAGAGTTTGAAATCTCAGTTTGGAATATTTGTTTGAAGTAAAGTGAAGTTATGTGAAAATTATGTCTAATCTTCAATAAAATTCAATGTTATCCATAATTACTTAGTTAGTAACTACTTTTGTGAGTTTATTATGTTTTTCTAAGATTTTCGACAATTTTTTAACACAGATTATCTTTAGGTCGGGAAGGCTTCAGTAGCTGTAAACATAAGCATATAAGTAACACCACGTCTGGGAAGAAAATGGTGAATGGTATCATACGAGTATATCCTGATGGCTTACAAGACTGATTATGAAGAATGGGATCAGCCTCCGATGCGACCAGAGAGATGATACAATGACGGATAGCTGATGACACATAGTATCATAGAGCATACGGTAGATGACACAAAAGATGGTTGGCGACAGAAGATAACTCGCACTGGTGACAGTTGATGCTGGTAACATTTGATGCAGATGAATGATGATTCCTAGCTCCGTATCAGAAGTGATGCTATTTACCTAGTGTCAAAGTGTGTATTCAATTTGCGTATTTGTCGTGTTTTAGTAATTGTTTGCCATTTTTTCGCATAGATTACTTATGTTTTCTAATGATTTCTGTACATTATACACACAAAATACAATATTCAGAACTTGTAAATTAATTAGAAATTTGTGTCATAAGTTAGAGGTCTTATCATGTTTACATTTTTTTCACGTGGTTAAAGGATATTTCCAGTATTGTATGTTGATTTAATTCTCTATCCCCATCTAATATAGTGTCAACTCTTTTGTGAAGTAGAGTAGCATAACTAATTACATGGATAATTTATTATCAAGCACCCATATTCCCAATATTTTGTGAATTTATTTGCTCTAGTAATATCATCATGTTCAATATTTTTAATTAAAAAAATGCAATAAAAATGAGTCAAAGAAACCTCTCTAAATTTATGGTTGCAATGAGAAGAGATTTGTAAAGTGTCGATGTATAATTTGGTAGGAAAGGGAGTCATTTTTAATCGCGATGACATGAATAGCGGCTTCCTGGCTCGCAGCGTGTCTGAAGTATTGCATCATTCAAACCCTGTTCACTTGAATATTAATTGAATATGACAGTGTATTAATTTCGTTATATTTAGACCGAGTAATACCAGCATATTGCCAGTTGATTTAGGAATGAAGTTAGATGTGATAATGCTGATGATAAATTAGGTTTTCGAGTATAAATTGGAATTTAACATCGCTAGAACTTTAGAGAGAAAGGCAACTGACGCGCCAATTGTTTAACAGTAATATTATTCAATTTTAAGATATATTTCATGTACAATATCTTATTCCAAAATTCAAATGTGTCAGAAGTATCGAGTGTTTCTGATTCATGCTAAGCACCTACATTGAAGAAAAAATAATTTCTTCATTAAGTGGAAATTCATATCTAGACAGGAGTTACATAATTTTCATTGCATCTTTAAAAAACTAATTTTAATAATTTTTTGGAAAAAGATAAAATTTAACGTTTTAACTTTTCTTTAAGTCTTTATATATGAATACAGCTTTTAAATATGGAAATGAAATATACAAACAGATTGATGGTTGTGCTATGGGGGCTTCTATTTCATGTGTTATAGCACAATTGGTAATGGAAGATTTTGAGGAAACTGTCCTAAGCAAACTTGATATAAATATTCCATTCTTTTTCCGATAAATAAAACGATATTATACCAGGTAGATTGAAATGAACTGATTGATTAAATTAAATTGGTAAATTGGGCTGAGGTTTTTTATATCTTGTCTATAATTCACAGAACAAATGTTTTCGAGATATCTACTAATATGTTTTTATCCATTCTACAAATATTCCAATCATCTTATATTAATTAATCTTTTGAAAAGGCTCCCAAAGAAGGAGCGAAACGTTAAGTCATTCATATCTAACATAAAAATGTGATATTTCATCGAAGTTTTATTATTTTATCCAAACAACCTAAGAACCAAAGAAATTAGAGAGAGGAAAAAAAAGAAATTTATACTCAAATGGTTGAAGAAATCTAGGGTGATTCGTTGAGTGGAGTAGGAAGATTGAGACCACGGAATCAGATCACTTCTTACCAATGAACGAATAACCACCCGATCCTCACCCAGCTACAAGGTGGAAGCCGAAACGTCGAGAATTTCTAAAATTCCAACGCGTATACATGAGATATATATTAAAATTGAATAATATTAATACGATAAACAATTTCATTGTATTGAGTTAGTAATATTCCAATTCTAGCTGTTATCCAATGGTGGTGGGGAAAATATTATCCAAACAAAATTAATAATATGATATGTCAAAATTGATGATTTCATCTGATTTGTATATAAATGAAAAACAATGACTTAGAGCAATACTGTTAAAAATTGACGCATCAGTTGCCTTTCTCTCTAAAATTCTAACGATGTTAAATTCCAATTTATCCTCGAAATTTATTTTTCAAAAATTATTTAAAAAATCTATTTTTGAAATAAAAGAGACTTAAAATCAAGAAGATTCAGAAACATTTCTCACAAATTGTAGGCAAGTGACCTTAAGACTACTGCAACTCTATCTCCATGGTTTTCATCTAATTTCTGCAAGAGCAAGATCGGATAAACTCCGATGCAGAGACCAAAGGTAAACTTAACATGTATAGATAATAGACCTTTGGTCTCTGCAATGATGACTTGGATGTCCAAACGCGCATCATGCATTTCTATTGTGAATGCTAGTGTAGTGGTAGTCATAAAAACGCTGTGTTCATTATTAATATTACCAACGGTACCAGAAACTCCAATCTATACGTCTTCCTGTAATACGTTATTTTCGCAACCATTTATACTTACATATTTGTCCCATTGAAACTTTCCAATTTCTCACGCTGTATCTACGCGTTCTCGACCCCTCATGGATCTATCTAATTCTTCCTCTATCACACAAAACGATTTCGTTATCCGCTTTTAACAGCACACACGCTCTCCACACAGTTTTTTAAAGAATTATTCAATTTATCTCAATTGTGAGGTGAGTAGGCATTCATACCCCTTCAGAACTAAACTTTTTTTTCTTAAGTTATCAATAAAATATATGTCAGTGAATCATTAAGTTTAATTAACCATGTCCTCACCAGAAAAAAAATTAGATAAAAAGAAAACACTCAAAGTTAGTTCGCAGTCCAGAATCTTTAAGGTCGAATCTTTTAAATGTTATGCATGTTTAATAAAGCTAAATTCTACTTCAAATTGTAGAAATATCGATAACAAAAGGTATGTGTTCATTAGCATATAACGTCAATACTACGTATATTCTATCATTGAAAAACTGTTGCTATACAAACTAATTTTCTTGAAGTAGCTAATGGTTTTAGGTGAAAATAAAGCCAGTCAATTACTCACTCTATAGGAGGCAAATAAACCATTAGATCGAATATAGCTCATGCCATTAATTTACTTATTGATGAATTAAACCCGACCGATACGTGTAAAATCTCGTTACGTTACATTAACACTACATCACTACATTAAGCAACAATGTTCGGAATATTTGCTAGTGCAAGTGGAAACAACTGTAGTATTTCTAACGCTTCTCCTCAATGTAATATAAAGACAAATATGTAGCAGGCCAAAAGGTGTTTCATCGAAATACTATATTATGTCAGATATTCATTATTCAGAAATTTATCTAACCTAGTTTTATTTTCTTTGTAGAATATTCAGGACAGTGTACAATGGAAGAAGAGAACAGTTTAGACATAATACGTTCGTTATTTTTTAGATAATGAAAATAATAGACATACTAACAAACCAGAAAGTTATTATTGTCTCGTATCAAACCGTATACCAAGTACCAACTAAAGTTTGTGGATTGTCCGAGTGAGCCATTTCAACTGATGGATTTTGGAATTCCACGCTATCTTGTTAGCCACGACAAGCATTAGTATTTGAAGCACTGAAAAATGGAAGGAAACAGTGATTTTTCCCAGATATTAGTTTTTTAAAGGCATGCGTCGTGACAAAACCACCTGCCAACGACAGAAATATTGTATTTTCCCCCAGAAGCATTTCTAAGCAGTTATCTTCATACAGTTACCTAGATACAATTTATACGGCATTTTAGAAACTATAATCCTAGATCAGATATATTATCTATCAATTGATTGCAGATTCTATCACAGAATGAGATTTTTATCACATTTTCCGAATGCCGTGTTTGACTGTCGGAGGAAATTTCAAGTTTGAAACTCAACCTTCCATAACTTTTGGTTTTCATTATTTTTGTTTCTAGCTTACTTCTTATATTTCATGTTTATATCTATAAAGCTTTTCTGTATTTGTAGATCTTCATTCAGTTGTATAATAGCGTCTAAGTATTAAATAATACTTATTTATTATACGGGTGAGTCGGGAGGAGCACACCAAACTCTAGGAGTGAAAATAATGTAAAAAAACTAATATGTTCTTATCCATAGCTTTATCAACACATAGAAATCTTTTTATCTAACTTCCAAATCATTGGAGGAAATGACCCCAGAATTAGACAGATGCCGTTTGAAATATGATATATCAAAAGAATAATATTATGTGTCCTGATCTGACACCTATACGTTAGACCGGAAACTTATTGATTAATGTAATACCAACCATTTAGTAAAATTATTACTTTTATATTGCATGTTTTATTTTCGCCGTAAACAAATAATCCATAATACATAACAGAGAATTTTCTTTGTAATAAATGGAGCTGTTTTTTTACTACATGTATATTTAGCAACATAAATATGGTATCGATATTGAAAGCGAATCTAAATCTTTGAATAATTCATATTTTATTCAAGTTAAAGAGGAAAGACAACATAAACAGAGAACGTCTCTCCTCGTGTTTGTTTATATTCTATTAATAAAGCACTTTAGATTAGATAACTGCAGTTTACAGCACTTTTTTAAATGTTAAATGAAACGTTACAACAGCGGAAAATATCCATTGTGTCTGGAAGCAGTCTGCATCATCAATCACATTCACATAGAGAGAAATGCCAAGGGCTATGTTAAATATTTAATATATAAACAGAAAATGAATTTAAAAAGGTACTATATAAATGCAGACAATCTTCGAAATAACATTTATAAAATTCATACTGTATGCTCTCCGACAAAAAATAATGTGGATTTCTAGTGTGTTCAACTACATATTTGTCACATTTAGAGATAGTTAATAAATAGTTGTGTGTGACTGTTTCAAATTTATATGAACTAAGACATTATAATTTTTATTTATCACTTGCCCTCTTTGTATCGTAACTAATTTTATTCAAAGCAACAACTTGATTCACTTAAAATATTGGTTTGCCACATTTTTGATTTCACTATATTAGAGTAGTTTATGCATGCTTTTTCATTTGAGACCACGTATCTAGTTACACTTGCAACGTCTTATTCTCAATCAAGAGGCAAATTAAATGAGCATATATACTGGAAATCAGAGAAAGGGGAGAAAAGACTAATTAATCTTCAACCAAAAATGAAAAAAATGTTGCTAGCATTTATATCTTGTACAATAAACGTGTGTTTGGCTTGTTATTTAAACTTCAGACGCGTGCTATAAAATATTTCATGGGGCACTCAAAACATTTGAAACTATACTTTAAGGCCTCTGTCGAGCTACTTTCCAATAAGTGATAAACAATATTTTAGTGAGGGGTAGGAATATAATTTAGGAGGTTTTGTTTAATGTCTTCTAGTTCAATTTCAATATTTGGATAAATGAAACTTTAATCCATTTGACAACAAGGAAAATATATGAAACTGAAGGAGAAGATACAGTTTTTCATTGGCGAAGAGAGCAAGATAAGTTCAATCTTGCGATTCCCAAAGTGGTTCAGGTGGGTAGGTCTATGTTGGGCGTGACCAAAAATGGGGTTCCACAATCGTAAGCGGGGGTCCATGAAAATGTATGGTTTCGATAGTGAAGAACTAAAATGTTGGCTTGACTTATCTATATAGGCAGATAATATTTTAGAAGCTTAGCGACTATTACTGGTAAAAGCTTGCATATTTCATATTCAGTACAACGCGTCGAGACTTGCCGTTGCCGTTTCAATTGGTTGCAGTTATTCAGATCCCATCTCCATATATTTGGTCTTTTGTTCATTCATGTGCAGTCCATATACTTTTGCTTTTTTTTCAAAGAATAGGAACATTTTTTGTAGATCCTTTTTCGTTCTACTTATAAGGACCACGTCATCTGCGTAGCCAAGGATTTGTGTTCTGTTATTGTAAATCATTCTCTGAACTCGAATGCTACTTCCCAGGATCATTTCAAATACAAGATTAAACATCACTGTTGATAGTGGGTATCCTTGCTTTAAACCTCTTTTTGTTTCAAACTTTTCCGGTAAGCTTCTTTTGACAGCTACTTCATTCTCGGTGTTATTCAGTGTCATTTTTACCAAATGTAATATTTTCTTAGGTATTCCGAGTGCTGTTAGTGCCTGAAACAAATGTTTTCTACTTATTGAATCATACGTCTGCTAGAAAATATTTTTATTACCTATCTAATTTATTTAATTATTGCGTTTTTGTATCGAAGTAATGTTTAAAAATTTCTATAGAATTCAAAGAAATATATTAAAATCATTTCAGTCGCTTTCATAAAACTCTATTATGGATCTCCTCAACAATTTTTTGCTTCTAACAATTAGAAACAATTTGCCGGCAGGCCTTTGTATATTTCAATATATATAGAGCAGTTTCTTATTGGGAACGTGGCAATGAAACACCAAAGTGGACTAACTTTGTAAATATATTTTCCGAGCTTTCGAATACTTATGTATTCATCTTCTGGGAAATAATTAATTAAGATTTTCGGAGGTTTTGAATTGTATTAATTCTTGTAAGAATTTTTAAATCCATAATATTCAATATTCAAAATAATTTGATAAAGACTTAAAATTTTTTATCAATCTTTCAAAAGTTATTAGGTAAAACTAATTTCAAAACAGAAGAAACCTGAAATCAAGAACATTTGGTAATATAAATATAGAAATACCTCAAAACGAGTTTATAAAGGCTATAGAGCTCACACTTACAACATATTTCAAATATGAAAATGAAATGTACAAACAGATTGATGGTTGTGCTACGGAAGCTTCCATTTCAAGTGTAATAGCACAATTGGGAATGGAGAAGCTTGAAGAAATGGTTTTAAGCAAGCTTGATATAAATATTTCATTATTTTTCCGATATGTAGATGATTGCTGTACTGCTGTACCAAAGAATCAAATTGAAAACATAAATAAAAAATTCGATTCTAATCATAAAAATCTTCAATTCACAATGGAAATCGAACAAAATAATAAAATCAATTTTCTTGATGTCACATTACATAAAATTAATAATAACATAAGAACAGAATGGTATACGAAACCTCAATTTCAATTCATGTCACATAAAAGATAAGTGATAATAAGTTTGGCTGATAGATCTATCCAACTGTCAGATCCTAGATGCTTAGCTATTCAAAAAGTAAAAACTGCATTGAAAAAAAATAATGATCCGAAACAAAAAGGATAAATAATATATTCAAGAAAAGGATAAACAGATACTACAATCAATTTAAAAACAAAACTGAAACGAAACATCAAAACAAAACATTTTTCCTTACCATATGAACAAGCACTTTCTCAACAATTATCGAATTATTTCTATAAATATAATATTAGTATAAGTCATAAAAGACATAATACGTTATCCAAATATTTCACTAAATTAAAATCTAAAACACCAAAAAACAAAAGAAGTAACATTATATATCAAGTGCCTTGTACTAATTGTGACGCTGTCTACATAGGGCAAACATCTCAGTATTTAGAAAATAGACTAAGAGGTCATTCATACGATAAAAAAAATAGAACTGCATTAACGAACCATGAGATATCAAAAAAACATAAATTCAATTATGAAAATTCGAAAATTCTTTAAACGGAATCTAAAACACGAAAAAGGGAATTTTTAGAAATAATTCACATTCATAAGAACAAAGAAGCTTTAAATGATAAAAAAGACCTAAGTAGTTCAAGTAAAATTTATAGCTTCATATTGTAAAAAATTATAATAAAACTTCAAATAATTTAATATTTGAGATGTAAGGACTAAGGAAAAATTAATTTCTCTTATTAGAAGAAAGTTCTAAATACGGAAATTGACAGTGTCAGTATTATATTTTGATAAAGACGAAACGTCAAATTTTATCTATCTTTTGAAAATTATTAAAAAAACTAATTTTAAAACAGAAGAGATCTGAAATCAAGAACATTTAGAAGCATAGACATATCAAAAGGTTTAAGAAATAAGAAATTGAATTTATATATAATTTATATAATATATATATAATTTATATAATATATATATAATTTATATAATATATATATAATTTATATATATTTGTCTAAATTGCATTATTGAGCATTCTACATATTTGCTATATATCTTTCTATTCCATAGAACTTCGATTCTAATTTTAAATATACAATAGCAAGGTTCTATTGAATTTATTCACCATTAAAATGGAACCTCAGGCTAACACAATCATTCAATAATCGCAACACAAGTGATTGAGTGTCGAAAAAGCGTAGCGGGTAATAAGTAGCTACATGCTTTTGGCGAATTTGTCGTTACAGTTCTGTCTGTTAGGCCGGCGAGGAGGATTTTTACTCGACTTTTTCACAAAGCTATTTTTCAATACCTGAAATGTGTAAATTATTTATGCAATCTGTTCATATTCATGATTAACAAAATTATTTTATATATATGGCCGCGTTTTCTCACTCTTAATTTGACAAATGTTAATTGGTTATCTTTGTGGACATTTGGAGGAAATTTGGAAATTGAATATCTCCATACAAACTTCATTTTTTGATAACACATACATCAAGGTATGAGTTACTAGAATTTAAAGCGTAAAGTGTTTTTAGTTCTTCTAACTTCAGCGTTTTGAAGTTAGTTCCCGTGTTTCGAATCACAACATGCATGAATGATGTAGAGCTAATGCTTCTAGACTGCTATTTAAGCATCTCAAATATAAGGTTATACGTGTATCTAGAAGATTTCCACATATAATCATAGACGGCATAAAAAGGGAGTATATTCCTGCTCCTCCATTTTATCTTATTATTTTACTCCAGAATGGGGGAATATTAGTCATATTTGCGGATGAATGTTATATCTTCATACACATTGATACAAGAAAATAGGTTCAGTTGATAACGTTCATAACATCAAATATCTAAATTTGGAATTTTATCTGTATATTTTATAGACCTATGAAGTTTCCAAGTACGACATTACTGATACTTGAAAATATTTGTGAATGAGAAGGGAATAGAGAATATTATTATTATTATTATTATTACCATTGCAACAAAGGGAATAGAGTATATTCAAATATTCCTATTGCAATATACCTTCTCATCAAAATTCTATACACATTCTTTTCGCAACAGTAGCAGAACGGAGGAGCAAGTGAGTCTTGTTAAGCTTAACCTGCGGCGTTTAAACGGTAGCCGTTCGTTGACACACGTATAGGCACGTGCCTAGACTGAAGATTGACAATCCTATTTTCTCCTTTGAACAACGAATAAGTCATGATTTTAATTTCTTTTTCGTTTCATTTTATGCAAATAAACATCAACATGCAGAGAACTTGTGGATTCGGCGGACCCTTATCAATCAATATAATAAACTGTGGTCTAATTGATACATTAAGGGGCTTCCTACAATTCTATGAAACATTTATTTACTGATTATTCAGGGTAAGTTCAAAGTAGGGAAATATCATAATATCTCATAAACGGAAAAAGATAGAAACAATATTTTAATGTTGTAATATTGCAATAGGAAAAAATTTTGGCGTTCGAAGAAAACTTAAGTGGTGGCCTGGGAATAATGGTTGGAATTCCCTGTATATTATATCAGTTTATGAATTTTTTGAACCTATAGATTCCTTTTGGGTTTGAATATACTCAATACTAAAAAAACCCGACACTATTTTTCTTATTAAAAGCTAATTTTCAACAATGTATTTGTTTTTGTGGGTACTCTAGTTCTTACAGGAATGTAGTCCATTGAACTAATCCCTTCAGGATTAGTAAAAATTGGATTAAACTTAGATTTGATTTATTCGTCTCGAAATTGATCTACCTGTCGGACCTATTCTAAACTAAACTAAACTGTATTGATTAACCAAGCCTTTTGTGTGGTTAATAGATATGTTTTTTTATTTTGGTCCAGAATAACGGTTCTTTCAAATGTTTACATAGCCTAATTTGATGCCTTGGCCAGAGAAGGCCGGAGCTTACGGTACATTACCGAAACTCTTGGGGAGCAAAGTCTACCATTTACGATACACTCCGACGTCTCCGGGAGACTGGTAGCTACGATAGGAGGGCCGGCAGTTGGCGACCAAGGGCAACATGGATGTAGACGATCGATTTATTACGCTGTCAGTATTGAGATACCGGCTCTTGAGGTTCGGGAAAGACTTGAAGCTTAATGTACCATTCGTAAAACACGGCTTTTGAAAGGAGATCAGTTATGGTTTTGGGTAGAATTAATTTCCACGCCTGGACTGAACTGATTTTCATCAATAATAAAGACTCTGACTACTCGGAGGTTCATCGAGGAAGTCCTCCTAGACCCTATTTTCTCCATTCATTGTTGAGCAATTCATTTTAATTCAGGATAATGCTCATCCACATACCGCCAGACTTGTTACCGGATACTTGAAGCGAGTGGAAATCACAGCTCTGGACTGGCCTGCACGATCTCCCAATATGAATTACATAGAGCATTTGTGGAACTTAAAGCAGCTCTAAATTCCTGTTCAAGAAGAATGGAATGCTATGTCGGAAGCTGAGGGAGTAATACCCGCTATTATAATTACATAAAATGTTAGAAAACCTAATAAGAATTAAGAATAACGTTTTTTTGAAAATGTGTTAATCTATAATTTTTTTTACGTTGTATTTTTTTGTAGATTTTATTATTTATGATTTCAAAGTATGAATCATAATGAAAACCGTACTTGTGGATAATTGCTCTTTCTAAGACTTCTTCCATTTCAAAACAGCGTGTGTTTTATACAAATTAATGAATATACATTTTAGCCGTAATCCAAAATTTCAAGTTTTATGTAAAATTCTGCTCGAATCACCTTCTATAATAGAAATTCAACTAATTTTTATATATATATATATATATATATATATATATATATATATATATATATATATATATACTATATTTCAAAAACAAAAACTATTTCGTTAAGGACATTGGTCGATAGCCTATTTAAAAGTAAAAATAATAATAATATTCTCAAAATAATCAAAACAGCGGTAACATATAATCTCCATTATATAAAAATCAATACGTTTCAAGTTTTTTCTGTCATTTATCAACCAGTTCTTTATACAACAGATCAAAGGAGAGCACATGTTTAAAGGAATTAATAACAGGCCAGCATTTTTATCCCTTGCTGATATGAAATTTTTATTTCTCCGCGACTGACCGTAATGATGTAGTCTTTGAGGAAAATTGGGGAGAAATCTGTCTTGAAGTTGAACAAGTGCTCTCAACATTATGTGAACAAAGGACCGAGATCACCCCAAGTAGTTGTCTTCTCTTCATTGAAAAACATTGTTGTAGACTAGATGACCGGACCAATCTGTAACAGCTTGAGGGCAAAATCACCCTAAGAATCCGAGAAAATAAATAAAGGATGCTCACTGGTTGTCGTAGAAATTGTCACGTAAATCTCGTGATTTCTGTAGGGCTTGATTAGTTGTGGACGAAATTCAAACTTGCTATACTCAAATATATAGGGTGGTGCTGAAGCGAAATTTCTGCTGATTTTAATCATATGATATGAAAAATAATCAATTTATGGGACGTACATTATAAAGACATACTAATAGGATCTATGAAGATATTTATATAATCATGTTGTCTACCCTCTAGCTCCGACGCGCCTGGCACAATTAATTTTGAGAAAAGATGCTGATAACCTATCGATACATGGCTCACAAGATAATTTATGCTAGATTCTGCTGAATTGGCGATAAATTCTTCTGTTTGTTGTCGTTCTCTATATATGACCGTATTTCTGTAAAAAACAGTCAATAGAACCTAATGCACGATTAGGTTCCAGCGCAATTGAGAGATTGATGGGACCATGGGATCCATTGTACTCTTGCACCTCTCGGACCAAAATCACATCTGGTACATAGTAACAATACTAACTATTCCCACCGTATTTTCTCGATTGGAATATATTTACACTTCATTCAAGTATAAACTTTGATTTTTACGATATCTATGAACAGATTAGGTTTTTTAGTTAAGTATAAATTTTCGTATAAAGGGTGATTGAATAGTGCGATAAAGTTCAATGCCTCCTTTCTCCTTTGTGATACCTATTTGAAAATTTGATCTGAATTCTAAAATTATTTACAATCTTACAGGATGTTCCAGAATGCTCTGCCAAATTAAAGTTACAACTTTATAAATGAAACACCCTATATTTTACTTTATATTTGGAATTAACTTGACTTCCTCATTACAATAATGCAGGATTGTGATATGTTTTACAGGATGATTAAAAAGTAATAACCAATTTTCCATCAAAATCAAATTTTTATCAAGTAATTATTTCGTTCATATCCATTATTCAAGAACTAGTAATTTTAGATATAAGAAATACTTGATAAGAAAGTAGTATTTTTGTATTACTTGTCGACACTCACATAAAATACAGGGTGATTCATTTGAAAAAACCGAGAAAATAATGTATTAGATTCATAGAATATTAACGAAATAAATGATTTTCCAGAATTTTCACTAAAATATTGGCCAATATGGATCTTCATTCTTGATTTTCTCTTACATTGTACAGGGTGCTGAATTTGTTACGATTTGTATGAAAAATTGGTTATAAATATGCATGGAAATATTGGGTGTTTCATTTAAAAAAAAATGTAACTTTGATATGGCACACTGTAAGATTGTAAATATTTTAAAATATGAAAACTAATTTTATTACTTGTTTTGGACTGTGTTGCCTACTTTCATGTATTCTTTCATTACACATTTCAATAGTTTTTTTTTTCAATATTTATCTATTGTGTTTTATAAAACAGAAACAGGTAATCACATCAATAACAACCCTCATTGAGATGGTTGATGTTATTATGGATTTTGCAAATTCTCACGTTTGCGCCTGCGCTGTATTGTACTTTACACTTAGTGACATCTTTGACTCTTTGCAAATATACATTCTGATTTAATTTTGTGTGTGTAGGTTAGAAATAATCCAAAGAAGGAAAGTTACTATGACTATATTATCCACTACTCTTAAGAAGTTGTAATTAATATTTCGAATACAAAACAGCAAATAATAATACCAGAAAACTGAAATGAGCTTGCTACTTGCTACTAGGGACTGAAGTTGATCAAAAATAGATTCTATAAGTAAAAACTATCGCTAGATGTCGATGGATTTCAATGATATCTGATAGCATCAGTAAGACTAAATCCACAACCGTATCATTCATTTCGATTAAACAACTTACCTTGAATGTTTTATTATAACGCCTTTTCCATTCTAACGATCGAAAATACTTTTTTTGTAATAACACAAGAATGAATAGCATATTGTGATAAAACGGACCTATACAAATACGAAAATATGAAAAAATAATTGTAACAGGTTAGGTTTTTATGTTACATTTATAGAACCATATTCTTTGATAAAATATTTAATATTTATAAAAAAAATTATGTTTTTTAAATCATAAATAATGACAATATTTATAGTTTACATCTAATAAACATGCTTCTCATCTATTAAAAACAAAAGCTTTAAAAAAATCACTTTAAATATCAATTATCTCTACTTTTTACTTTTATGTAGGGGTTGCACTTTCTCTTTTCAAAACCAACAGTAGTCACCCATCATGGCCGAATCTCATCATCTTTGATACTGAATTTCCATTGTTCTAATATCTTGGTGGAACCTTTCATCTTGTTCATGACTGACAGCTCCCAAATTTTTGGGAAAAAGTGTCAGATGGGAATGGAGGAAATGAATTTTCAATGAAATTCGAACACCAAGGGATTTTTTAGGCGTCTAGAATTTGATCAACTAACTGTTAGTAGTTTGGATCCATATTGTTGCCCAAAAATCCTTTCAATATCTTCTTTTAATTTGACATCACTCAACTGGGGAAAGACTTCTCTAAGGTATTTGAATCCATCACCCTCTTTATGCATAGCGTTTACAACGTTTTTCATCAATCCAATTTTAATGTGAAGGGGGGGGGGGGGGTAGAAGGACATGTTTGGCATCTACAAGGAATATAAACTTAACATTTTGAGATCCCGGTTGAAACTGACTTCTTGCTTGCCAATTTTTTTCACGTAGTGTTGATCTATTGGTTAGTAGGTTCCCGCTATACTATTGAAATTGCAAAAGGCATGCTTTTTTCTTCCCGTTCATTCACTGCACCAATGACACGCTACAACTAACACAGCACGCATAGGGGACCCGCTGCTTGTCTTTGTCCCCAATTAAAGTACCAAAATATTTGAAATAGGCTTTTGTAAAATTTTCGGAAAATGGCCTGGCTTGCGATTTCACCAGAAATTCTCCACAAATATAGTTTTGCAACTGCGGTGGATTTGACTCGACATTTTCGTCTTTATAATCACTTTTTGCACTATAACGGAGAACCACTTACTATGAAACTTAACAGAATACTAATTTTTAATGTTATTTTCATGTTTATTATTCTGAATAATACAGTTCAGGTATATTTTTTGGGCTATAAAATTTACTGATATTAACCGCCCCTTTTTAAAATTACCTACCTGGTAATGAACAGTAGTTCGTGTTAGGGCTCAATAAATATTTTTTCTATTAATGGACTGATATTTCCATTTTAAAAATAAAGGTCTCGTCTGTGTTACGAAAATCTTGTCGGCCAGTAATCATATATCTACCATACAGATTGATAGACATTTGACTAGTATAATTATTTTGTATAATGTAATTCATGTAGCCCAGTATTATTTAAAATTATGTTGATGTATGCATCATAATCATTTCTTTGTAATGAAGATGAATATAATAAATTATTGTACGGGATCAATATACTTTAATTCATATTTCACTACTTATGCTCACCTTGGAAACCCTGAATGCAAATTACGGTTGGAACATAAATTTATAAGTAGTAAGCTGTAAAAATTTCTCGGGCCAATAATGTCAACTCTTCTTTAAAGTAGTAATTTAATTTGTATAACTATAAAGATTGACCACAACTTATATGCAACAAATTAAGAGCGTTTAAAAATTGAGAACCATTCCCTGTCTCGTAATTCTCTTCATGGAATTTTGATAAGTGGAACAGGATTATTAAGGATATATGCGGCTTGTTTATTGCTACTGAAGTTATCCTTTGAATTACTTCTACATTGTTGCTCGCTGTTCGATAATATGTAGTGAGTTCTAGTTATACAAACTGGAGTGTTTCCATCAAATATACATATTTCGAGGTTACGAGTATATTGCATAACATGTAACATGTAGTCAATAATGTAATCAGTTATGTCGAGATTCCTTGTTATGTAACGTGTTTCTTTGCTCCTATTTTTCAAACATCATCTCTATATTTTTTTATGAATATTATAAGCTTTGGCTTGATTGCTGGTTCCTATGTTTGTGAAAATTTTCGTACATGTGATTTTGAATAATGTTTTCCGTTTCTTTAGAGAAGATAATATATCCACTTTGACTGTGAAATTACAAACCTGTGTTTGTTAAAATCCGATAAATAGTTCTCTTTGATAAAGTAATATCTCTGACCCATGCATTTGGCGAAGCTGTAAAGGAACCAAAAATATTAATTTCGTGTATGACACTAGTGGTGTCTAGTTATAAATTTTTGTCTCAAATTGACCAAACTGACAGCAGTTTTTAAGAAATTTTCTCACAGAATCACCAGTTGCATTTTGTCGATTAGCAAATCTTCCCGCTGAAACAGTTCTATTACACTGGCCATAATAAGAGATTTAGAAAAATCATCATTTGTATCCACATTTACCATTATTTTTTTTTATTCAAAATAGAGAGATATCAACATTATTTTTACACTAGGTAATGTAAAATGATAGTAACTGTGCTAAGAAATTTTCTGTAAATGAATGAAAAATAAATTCATTTTGAATGATTACCTTTCTAAAGTGTATAGGGAGTATACCAGAGAAAATAAAACTTTGTGTAATATTGTTCTAGCTCTGTACCTTGTACGTTCAATGCAGAATTAGAAATTTTGGCATCACCGATATTTACGCACTGGTCTCTATTCGATAAATAATCAGTTGTGACTATTAATGAGACGTTCTTTATGCCGTATTTATCTCACTTATTGATAAACGGTGTCAAATGCTTTGGGCTAAAGTTCAGTGCTTGAGTTTAGTTTACAAGTATTGTGAAATTTTTAAATAACATTATGAAATTGGAAAAAAGAATTGATCCCAATAGGAAATTTGAGCTGGGATAATAATTACGTAAATGGTATCACTCCACTTGTACATATAGATAATTTCTAATTATCTATTATGATGCACATTTATTGTATTAAAAATATCATCGTTCCACTTAAAATCATCCATACTCCACCTTGAAAGTGAATAAGAGATATATGTTGATTATGCTCAAAACCAGAAAAAACATCAATATAAGTGGATATATTGTTTATTGCGAGGAAAGCTTAACAAACATATTATTTCAAATTTTGAAAACCTTGAAAACATTGAACGCAATATTATCATTTTTTTCCTTTATGTCAGTAGTAATTAACTTTTTATGTTTTTAACATAATTTAACAAACATTCGAGTTATTTATTATAAGTTATTATATATATATTTATGTACTTATATATTTATATAAGTTATTTATTCGGTAATTGTCACTGATAACAGTTATAAATACGTGAATGTGTACTAAACAATATTTATATTTACAATGAAGTTGACTATAATCGTATTTTTATGTGTCGCAAGTACCATTTCTGTATCGAATAAAACCCAGCAGCTTCGTCCCTATTGTCCAACAGAAGATGATTGCCGAGTTGTTCTTTGTCCTGAGGAGCGTAAATGCTCCCACGGTTACGTATCAAAAAAACTTCCTTGTTCTTGCTGTTTTCAATGTGTACCAGAGGATTGCGAAACAGATTGTGCTACTGTAATCTGCGAAATGCCTCTTTGTAAAGTTGGCGACGTTATTTCTACCGTTTTTTGCAAGTGCTGTCCTAAATGTATGCCAAAAGAATCTAAAGGGACTACTTGTGATGTATCCATTTGAAGATTAGGTTAGTGAATTCACTAAAAATGTTAGAATTACTTAATAGAATATTATCATAAATTCTTAACAACAAATATGAATGAATAAAATTTCTGGTGTTTTCTTTTTTATTATTACTTACCCCTTAAAATATACAGTGTGTAACATTTATGGGATATACATCTCCATATTTTCTTTATTTGCAGAAATTTAGATTCTAATTTTTATATAAGCTTATAAACAAATGAAATCTAAAGTTTATACCCGCCCTACGATTCAACTAATAAGGTCAATTTTCGATATCAAACTGAAAATTAAATATTAGATTCGAATAACTCATCAAAATAAAAAACTAATTGTTAAATTGGTTACCGAGCAAGCATAAAATAATTTCGATTAAAACATCAAAGTACATGAGAATGCGAGCCATATTTTATAGACAAGTTATTAAACTTAACATAATCGATAATAAGTTACATACATAGAAATGGAGAGTTAATTAACTACACGTACAGTTGGACATAAAGGAAGATGAGTCGTAAACACACGTGATAATGAGTTAACTGTCTTTTGAAAATGATGTCTCTTTGTACAAAAAAATGTAGATACTTAATTTCATATATACTTTAATAACTAACAGTTTCATTACTGTCTCCCACTAACAATTTATTTTGGCTTGATGTAATGATAATGGTTTAACTGTTTTTATGTCTGTATTTATATTGTTTCATTATCTGAAAATAATTATAAAATCAGGTAATGTTACACCCAGAAGGGATAATTCACTGACCTTCATTGCTGATTATAATATGATAGCCTTACATAAAAATAAAAGTACAACTTTTTATGAACATGTAATCATTATAATATTATAGAGATCTGGCGATGCGCAAAAAGTGGCTAAATCTGCTAAGCGGAAGGGTTACCATACCATACCATACCATAACCTTCTTTAGCATTTTCTTATAGGAACGTCATAGTTTGGCATACAATATTTGAACTTTGACTGTCTTGTTCAAAAGATCGTCTATTTAGTGGAGTGGTTGTGGAATATTATGAAAATAACGCTCAGCTGCCAAACTGTCTTGAATAAATATATATGTGGTTGCGGCTACCATAAGTAACAGTTCCGCAACCCATCACTTAAACATTCGTCTGCACATATCTTTCAACTTTACTATGCGCCTCTAAACAGTATCGAGATCGCCAATCTGATTGTTAGTGCTACCGTTCTTTCCATTCTACCCCGAACGTTGACGACAATAGTTTTTGTAACATATACGTTTAACTGTGTATGTTACAAAAAGTAAAAAATTTGTATTCTTGGTTGACTACTGTTTCCCAACTTTCGTATACCTCCACATGCATCACCTCCACTGCACTACATTTCACAAGACTGGCTACTTCAGAAAAAGATAATCCGTTATTTGTGAAAAATCTCATACTCGCGCTCGCGTTGGCGCCCTCGTTCGCATTCAACATAAATTGAACAGATTGCGAAGTGTGATTTATAAACACAAACGCCCGCGCTCACGTTCCACCGTCTAGCCAATGTGAAGTCGAACGTATCGTCAACGAGAGCGTCAGCGCGGGCGTGAACGTAAGAGTTTATAAATCGACCTTAATACACAGCAGCTCTGGCGAATTCGCTCAAATGGTCATAGTTTCGAACTTAAAGCATTTTGTTAGGCACAAGTAGACCGACAATTTCTGTACTATTCGATCTTCGTACACCCGTTTCATCAAGAAAACATTTTATAGAAATCCAGAGGTAAAATGTTGATGCTGTTATCATCGTACCCTATTAAATATACTTGTGATATTGCCGAAAATTAGATTAAAAAAGTATTTCTTCTCATTGTAACAAATTCTTATGGTATTTAGTATCTAAACCGGTAGAAAATTTTTATCCACCACCGTCATTTCATACTCTAGCTTGCCTTCGATTTTATCTTAATTCAACCAATATAATTCCATTGTAATGGTTCTAAATCAAATTGAATAAAATGATTTTGTCGTAGTGTTTCTTTGATGATGTGCAATTCTAGGAAGATGTGATGAAAAAAAAGCTACCGGAGATAGAATTAGAAAAATCTTGTTGAACGAATTTTGTTGTCGACCTAAACATAAACTATACGCCGCGTTTTGCAATAATAATGTCAAGAGAAGAGAATTCCATGAAACTGAAGCGGGACAAGTAGAAGAGTTTAGAAGACAAATTTTGAAAATATAATTTTATAGTGAATTTAACAGAAGTTTTATTTATTTATTAACAAACAATTTGACTTCGTAATACTAGGAAGAATAATATAACATCAATAATGTGAATTTTGGTCTATAATTTTATGTTCTCTTATAATAATAGTTAGTTACACGTGCACTTGGTAGTGTAGTCTCCCCTTAATTTATCAACAGAGCAATAAGACATTCCAGACAATTCTCCAACAATTGAATTTTGGTGTTATCACCTTCTAAATTGTAAATACTGATTACCAGAGCTTATAAAAAGGAAAAAAATCAATACCAAGGTATTCACCTACAGAAGTTTGTTGAGGTGCCTGAGTCTCAGTGTTGAATATTCTGCACAAACAATACAGTAATTTTTCTGCAAAATGGGAATCGTTAAAAGTAAAAAAGAAGTGCAATATCAAATTCTTAATGAAGATGCATTAGAACTGGTCATAGATGTAGTTCCAACTCCAAAACCAGTAGAAAATAATAACGACTGTTTCTTCATTTTCATTGGAAGTTTGGTACCTTTCTTGGGTCCAATACTGTTCATACTATATTTCATTATTGGTTATTGTATTAAGACCAAATTTGGAGTAGAGGTGCCAAGTGAAGGTTTCATTAAAAATATTACCGACGCCAATGGCACCGATGAGATGCTCCTGTAATTGCTGGATTTCAGCACATTGAAGAATATGTTGCTCCAAGAATCTTTTACTGCCAAGTAGATTTTGGACTCAACGTAGTGCATTGTGTAGTGCTTAGTATTAGTATTTTCGTAAGTTTGTTTCTTTTAAGCGAATGTAGAAAGTTATTGTTCATTATTTTTGTTCAAAATTGTTCATTTACTGTAACTTGACATAATTTTTTCTTTCTGTTTAATTATTTCAATTTCCAATCAAATGTTAATTTTGAAAATCTTCTTCCATTTGTGAACGTCCATATTGTCAATAAAATTAATTGCAAAAAAACGGCTTATTACTGTTTTCCTATAACTTTGTGAATCAAATATGGTAGAAGACAAAAATGTACTTCCACACTTCCAAAATATAAAAATCAATAGTTGTAATCTTACTATGCTAGGAAACTACAAATTTTGCAATCACTGAATTAATATAGGTATATTAGTTGATGAAACATGGACCGAAAATGATACACGTAATTATAACAGTTCTATTCAATAAGTGCCTGTTGAATGGGAACAAAATCCCAGAAGGCTGGAATAAGGCGTATGTTATATCAATGTACAAGAAAGGAGATGAGAAGAAGTGTGGCAATTATCGTGGCATTAGTGAAAATTGGGGAATTAGAAGGTTGTATGGCAAAGTATTGAAAAACAGAATTGAAATAAAAGAACAGAACGGAGTTCGTGCAGGATGCTTATGTAGGTATTGATAATACTTTCGTTTTACAGCTAATACTAGATAAACGTAAAGCCAGGAATTCAGCCACTCATATTGTATTTGTGGATCTAGAAAGGCCTACGACACATTGCCGTTGAAAATGCTGTTTGATACATTGACGAAATCTGACCTCAGCAATGTTTATGTTCGAGCTATTTAGAATATATATAAAAAGTTAAAAGGTGTAGTCAAGCTAGGAAATAACATATCGAAACCTTCTTCGCATCCGAAAAGTTTAAGACAAGGGTGAGGTTTATCGCCAACATTTTCTAAAATATCCATTTCGGGAGCTCTGAGTAGCTGGAGAAATAACATTGCGAGAATAGTAATTGAGTCAGAGGATAAGTGCTTAACAACACTTTTTTTCGCAGACGACCAAGTTATTACACCTTGCGACGAGGACGTTGCAGATTATATGCCGAGACGACGAATATGCTGAATGGGGTTTGAGTATGTCGGTAGGAAGCACAGCTTGAACTGCAAATAAATAGAGTTAGATGATCAAATATCTAGGAAGCATATTTTCGGAAGATGGAACAAAAAAAGAGATATAAGAAATAGAATGCAACAAGGGAAAAAAAGCTACACAAATTCCGAACTGATTGCTTGGATCACAAAAAAATTAAACACAAAAATGACAATACGCCAAGTCATAGTGGAACCCATTTTAACTTATGGATAGACAGGGGAAAATAATGGAGGCTATGGAAATGGACAACTTGAGAAGATCGTGGAGGATATCCAGAACACAGCTTGTATAAAAAGAAGATATACGACGAAGAACAGGTCGAGTATACACGACTTCAGAGGAAATATAGATTAAGCAACTGCTCTGGTACGGACATGTGATGAGAATGGATCAGAACAGGTGGCCGAAGAAAGCATTGATATATGAACCGAAGAATAGAAGACGAGATTGTATATGTATATATTGTATATGAGGATCTACACCTTATAGATTTCAAGCTCTATTAAGGACTCGCACTTTTATTAATCCTATCAATCCTATCAACAGATAACATTGTAGGTACGGGAATATACCTAAATCACAACTGAAGTATCTAAAACCTATTAATAGAGATCAGAAAATGATAGGATGGTACCAACTTTTTATAAACCAGTGTTACAGGATTTTTCTTGTGGCAACTTATGAACCTTCAGAAGAGATAAGACAAGATCATATCAGCTACTCAGATTCGACCAAATGCAATGCAGATTAACTCATTAGCTGATACTAGATGCTTCATTTCAACCTGCTAAAATATGATTTATTCCAGATGAAATGAAGTACAGCTCTTATTCTTTCTTGATAGATTACTATATGCTATTTTCCTTATTTTTGTGATGAATATGTATTACAGATATCATTGCTTATCTATTACAGCAAAATAGTTTCTGATTAGTTCATAGTCGGTATTCAAATTTCACAAAGTACCTAGTCTATAATGAACAGTTACAGTTTAATTTCCAAGTTAATTGCTAAAGCCGCGTCCTGGAGATTTAAGAGGTCCTAAAAGAGTCACTGTACAGCGGGGTGTCTTTATAGTGCGTGTATCAACGTCTTTATAGTGCGCTGCAATTAGAATTGATTGTTGTAGGTGATTTTAATAGCACATAACAGCAGTGCGACATAAACCCGATTATTGGTCTTTACAGAATTTATGGAAAATGGGCACTAGGGTCATGTTCCCTTTCAAATTTTCACCTCTCTCTGTCGGTCGTTAAGACAGCTTGTAGCGCTGCTAAAAAATTTATTAAATAGTTTTTAAAGGATTTTATACATAATACCCAGTAATGATAATATTGATTATACTAATTATTCTCCATTCAATAGCAAATCACATGTGCACCATATTAATATCGTCGGAAACAGCATCATCCATTCAATCAAATATTATGCATATATGATGTTATAGAATCGATTTTGTAGCAATAGTATTCATAGGGTGTATTCAAAGACTATATATCAGAGTAAATAAAAAAACAGAAACTGGAAACTAGATAGGATACCTATGATTTTACAGAGGTAATTTTATTCTAAGAAAATTTAAATGCCATGTTGAAACCCAAAAGATCATCTTACTACCGATTCATGTATTACAAAGCTTCAATCGGCAGAAGCGAATTTGAAGGTACAATCAGCGACATCATCTAAAAAAACTACAAATAAAGGAGAGCCGTGCTACTCCTATGAGCCAGTTGCTAGTAATACTGCTTTTCTATGCTTCATCTGATCATCTTATATTTATGCTGACTTTGGAGAGATCCACACATTGACGGTTTCAAGGATCATTTTTTGCTGTGCTTGTAGGATTGAGCTCTCCGTACAAAAAATGCCTGAAACCCTGGAAGAGAAACAACGAGTGCAAAACTCTTTTTTTGCTATTGCTTCGTTCCCTAGAGTCATAGGAGCAAGTGATTGTACACATATTAAAAACAATCCCCTGGTGGAGACTTTGCTGAAGTATCCAGGAATCATAAGGGCCACTTTTCCTTAAATGTTCAAGCAATATCTGGTACAAGGTTACAAATTTTTGGATCTGGATTTGCCAGATGACCTGGTTTCCAAAATTCAGTCTTATTAGGTGATTTTTCAATTATTACAAAAAGTACAAGTGTAATTTTTTTAGATGATAGTAACTACCCCCTACCGACCGTATTTCTCAACTCCATTAGCAAATACAGTTACAGGAGGTGAAAATTTATAGAATGGAGCCCATACAAGAGTCCGAAATATAGTTACATGACTATTTGGTACTCGGAAATGGAGTTTTCTTGTATTGGCCTATGGAATATGCCTAAAAATGAGTACAATCGTGTCTGTAATATGTGCAACAGGCGTTCTTCAAAACATTGCAAAAAAATGAATGAAATGCAACCTCCATTACCAGATGAAATCAATGTAAATGAGCTTGAAACCTTAATTGGGCAAGGAAATATTATGATGGCTAGGAATGAAAATGAAAATGTTGTAGCAGTTGGAAATGTTTTAATAAAGGATTACTTCAATAATTTATAGAACAAATATATGGATTAATAGGATACTTTGTATTATTAGTTTCCTCTTTCAGTACTCACTTGAGAAATCACTATTATCAACTTAATAATATCTAGCGACTAGTGACATTCGATTTCACTATATATTTTGTTGATTTGTATTCATTATTTCATTATCGTTTTTGGATGGTATCCTCATTTTACCTATTTATACCAATTAGAAAATGATATTTCCATTCAAACGTCGGCGCTTTACGCCTGAGAACTCAACAGTGCTTGTCTCAATCTGGGTTTTTATTATGAAACTTTTATTCATTGTATTTTCACGTTATGTATTGTTTATTTATGGTATATACAAAATCAAGTAATATAATTAGTCTATAATACTAAACAACTAAACTCAATAACTAAGCTATTTAATAAAAATTATTTAATCTTTCTATCAACTTAATTTTGCTCCCTAGGAATTTGTTTCAATGTCTCTTTTCTATTTCTAAATCTTACATTAATGATTCCCGCATTAAATTTTACTGTTCTTCCTGCCACTACAACTGGTTTCTCCAGTGCTACATTTCCATCGTTGCTATTTCAGTACGACGTGAAATAAGGTTATCATACTTTTCTGCAATAGCAAAAGATGGCAAAGATCGAGCAATTGTCGTCTTCTACTCGAAGACATTTTCTGGAAATGTTAGAACAATAATTCACTTTTCTAAGTGTTAATAAATAAATACCTGTCAAGTAAGAGTTTCAGAATTTTGAAGGCCTTCGTTTACTGGTGTGGCTGAAAGATTAGCCTTAAGGTGAATCAAATTGATCCCTTCTTTCTGCTCCTGGCCATTTCAAAACATGAGCTTCAAATGAATCATATTGAAACATGTACTTACAACATAATGATTTTAAGAAAAATATTCATGATCCTATAGTTTTTGTCGTTTGGCAGTGTATAACCCACTTGGTCCTGGTTCCTCATGCGCAGTCCACAAGTAATATGTAGAGAGAATATCTTAATCAATTTTATATTATATATAAAATATAATATGATCACACAAATGAAAATTATTTTGTGATTATATTATTATAAACAGTGCTACTGGGCAAAATTATTATGGATGGCTGATGGTTCATTCACATACTCAATGGAAATTTGATTTGAATATTGTTACATAGCAATATTTTTTGGTAGTCTGACTAAATAAGAGTAATTTAATGAAATATTTTTAGAAAATTATCTGAAGTATTCCATGAAAAAGTTTAATAACTATACTCGCAATAACAAATTATATACACTCCTGATTTTCATTATCAATTATCTGTAAAATGGAAATCCAATTGTTTTTTCTATGACAGTTCTGTAAAACAGTTACTTACACTGTATTCAACATCATCAGTTTTCATTTTCTGCCTATCTGAATCATATGGATTCTCCAATACATATACTGTTCGTCCGTTCATAATTGACAGAAACCAATCTTTATCAGGACAATCAATAATTGATGTTCTTCCATCCGTAAAATATTATTATATTAACGTTTTCATATTTCTAATTTAATTTACCTATCAAGAACTTTTCTTTTTCTTTTTTCTCTGCCATAGCCTTTCGCACCATTTTTTTTATTGGAGTAGTTTCTTTAGGAATTATGCGTTACTGTGTCTATTTTTCGAAAAGGCAGAATTAAATTCCCTGGTTACTCTATCCCAGCACGCATTTTTCCCCTCATTAGATCAAGAGTCCGTTTTCTTATTCTCGAAAATTGTTTTTGAATTTCTCGACCAAACTGAAGAGAAATTGCTTTTCTGTGGCATAGAAATTTGCAGTTCTAATCTTGATAATCTATTATTGAAAAAATAGTATGTAAAATCTAAATAATGTTTTAGAGTACTATTTTACGCGTTTCAATGTAATACGTACCTGAGCATCCATTATGTTGATAGATAAATTAAAAGGCAATATACTCACACAAAATGTAACTATTAGAAGCAAAATTACAACAACACAAAAACTAATCGAACAACCGAAATACGTAAATAAACGTAACTATAGAGCACCAAAAGTTCGCGTGATCTCAATGTTCTTTATGAAGCATTATCTTGAATCAGGTGGTGCAAAATACGTGATACTTAAGCAATTCTTATTTTTAAGAACTTCTTAGTAAAGTATTACTTAAATCTAAATCGATGAAAATGGGCATTAGAGTAATACAATACGATGACTTCAACTGTAAAATTTTTCACGCTTCAATCAAATATTGGAATAAAAATATGAGTGAGAGGAATATATAAAGAATATTAAACAAAGTCACTAAAAACCATTCGATATGAATAGTTATCGATAACCAATACCATGCACATAAGAAACGGGTATGAGAACAGCTCACAACATAAATCAGAAATATGACACCACTGTTCGTGATAGATGATGAAAAAATATATTTCGTAAGTACATTAGTCTAATCATTTAAAAAAGGTTCTTTTTAATCAATATAAATGAATATAATTTTCAATTTCTCTGCGTTAAATCTTTGGTAAAAGCCAAGACAAACTGAAGATAATTAATCAGAATTATTCGAGAGTAGCACAATAAGACAAAATCCTGTATGAAAAGTTGAACTAATGTTATAAATATCAGGTCGAACCTAATATTAGATCATTAATATAATTATATATGCACACCTTACTATTGAAACATAATTGAGCGTCTAATATATTCAGTTCAACAAATCCGCTTAACTTTTCATATTACGTCGAATGAACATGGTAGGGTCATCATATTTGACAGATTATGTTTTGTCGTCGAACGTTTTCAGCTTCATTAATATTTTATATAGAATTACATGGTCATGGAAATATTATTTAAAAATCCCTTTAAATGATTTCCATAATGTGAAACGTAGTTACGAAGTTGTGGGAATTTTCAACTTGTTATTATGCATTCGGTATTCATATCGAAAACGATTTGTCAAGATTTGCACTGTACCATTTTCTCTTGTGTCGACCGGATGATGGATTGCTCATCAGTTGACTCTAGCCCCGAAACACTTCTATCAAAACATATTCTAAATTTATTCCATTCCGTAATTGCATTGACTCGGCAAGTGCTCTGTCACTCCAAAGGAATTAGGGAATTTGATCTCTGTTTCTCGATTCACCATCTCAATTCCCCTTCTTAATTGAGTGATTACTTTTAAAATAATTATTAGACCACCCACTTTAATTCGGATTCTTTTCCATATACAAGTTTCTCGTTCGTTTCCAATCACCAGCTTTTTATAATACTAAAGATGATTAGAATCTTCCGTTTCAATGTAATTATATGAATTGAACAAATAGAACTTTAGATTTTCAATTATTTGCATATAAATATTGAATAGAATTTCCAAATAGTCAACTTCATCGTAAAAATATAGCTTCCATAATCCCAATTACGGCAACACATTGTGAACGCATCCATTAGTGAACTTAAAGCCAGCACTGTCATGTTTTTAACTAGCAAACAGATAATCTTCAGATTTATCTCATTTTTAATTAATGAATTAATGAATTAATGAAACATTTAAAAATTAATATATATATATATATATATATATATATATATATATATATATATTTATATATGTATATATATATATTTGAATAATAGAATTACATACAATGAAAGCAGCTCCAATTTGATGTATAAATTGATACGTCTTGCCATTGAAGATTGTTCGGGGATTGGTTTTGGTAGCCAGAAGAGTAATAAAAAGAAGTTAGAAATTATGGTGAAAATTCAGTTATCTGTAGATTAAAATAGACTTGTTTTAGCGATTTTAATGATATTTATTGGTAATTGCTTAATGTGAATGATTAATCCTGCGACAGTTATTAAATATTGTTTAAAGTTTTATTTGGTGTCGTATGTTGTTGTAGTATGCTGAAGAATAAATTACATTCGAGTCCAGTGTCGCCTATTGCGCCTTGAAATCTATAATAACCTCAATCAACTGCTGCCAACCCGAATATTTCAATGAAATATTTGATTACTCCTATGAAAACCTTTGTATGTTTATATGTTGGGGACGGGTTTCCAAATTTTCTATATACTTTGTATAATTTTTAAAACATCTCAAGAGTAATTAGTTGATTAGAATGAATGGAAAATATTGTTTTTTAGTTTTTTTCAGTGGAATCGCATATATTTTTGACCATTTTGAACTCATTTTAGCACAGTCTGTACTGTTACCATATCTTTATTTATTAAACGAGAAGAGCCTGTATATTTCATACCAGAACAAGCGTTAATGAAATTTTATAACAGCTAAAGCTCTACTTATATGCTCATACAATCATCCTACATATGCAATATTGTAATGATACTTCAATAGGTATATTTCTACCAACACTGTCACTGATTAGGTTCTTTTGTGTTGTATGGTTTATTACATTTCTTCAACTTCTGTAAACGAGATTAAAAATAAATAAACGTCAACAATACAATTTTACTAAAGCGGCAAACATATTTTATTGCAAAGTAGCAATAATAAACTGTGCTATAAATTCACAAATTATTCACGAGCATAAATTAACTTACACATATTTCATATTTTGGGTGCAATAACTTCTGTCATGTTACGTGTCTAAAGTTAACAACTTAAACAGTTTGTTATACTCAGGTCCAAATTAAATATGTCTCTATTGTTTATACGAAACTGAAACAAATAATATGTCCGTTAAATAAAAACTATCAATTAATTATGTATTCATTCACATAAACGAAAATAATGAGTACAGGAATCAGACACACGACGATTTGCATGCTTTTAAAACATTTAATTCTATGAGAACTTCACACAACGTGAAACTCAGCCATCAGCGTTGTTGTGTCAATCCTCATGTATACATTTAATTTGTTAATTTATAGGGTGTCGTATAGATAAGGGAACAATTCAAAATCGTGTTACCTGAGTAATGCCGTGTAACGCATATAGCATCCTGAAAAGAAAAAAACATGCTATTTTACGAAAACTTCCACATACATCAATTCACGGTGGATTAATACCAAGAAATACAGTTGAACAGTATTGAAATGAATGAAAAAAAAAACGGTTGATAGAATTATTGAACAATACATTTTGATTTGAAAAACGAATCTTCAATAAAAAAATATATGTTTTATGACAAGAGGGTGTAATTCAACGGCAAATGGAGTTCCTGAGGCGGTTCTAAGTATATACGTATTTTATTGTCTCACAATCTTATGACCAGAATAAAACTGTTTAATGTTTTTTTACTATAGAATCACAGAGTATATTTTATTGATATTTGATGTCGACCATTCTGCGTAGCGCTGAAATTATCCACTCAGTTATCAAAATCCAGTTCCGGACTAAGAGAATAAAACAAAGCGACGAAATTCTTTGAACAACCTTCTGTATATCAAAATATCAGAAGTATGCATAATTGAATAAAGTTACTTTCCAAGTTTTTGAATGCTATTCGAATTTCCAGTTCAAAAATAATAATGTTTCTATAGAAAATAAATTATACTTTAATAAGACTAAAAAACACGCTTTTAACATTATCTGAGCTGGACTTACGCAGTTCGCCCACTAGCTCTATCTTTCTTGAATTCCTGCAAATGATACAAAAAGACATTTAGGAATCCTGGTGAATCGAGGAGGTCGTGTTTCTCTAGCTATTTCATCTACGCTCTACTTTTTCCAAGTAATCCCTCTTCTGTAAATATTCGGTTATTAGGGAATCTAAATTTTAATAATTTTATTATTCAACTACTATCAAGTATTCCTCAAAAACATCAGTAGTAATTTCTTCATCTTATATGAATGATAATTGAATGCATTTTCACAATTTAAACATTTTTAACGAGCAGAAAAACCTTCTATAAATGCTTGACGAACATAAACTTCTTTTACATAATACAGGCATCCATATTTCATTAAGAAAAAATATATTTTCACCTACTTTTCTAAATTTTCCACAATTTGTTTCTTTCAATGTTTAGCAAAGTTACGTCTCAATTAATGTCTACTAAAAGTGAATGAAATGATTTTTTTTCGGATATGTTGTTTAATAATACCTTCTGTTCGAATGAATTTCTTTCAGTTGAAGTTTTAGGTACGTACAAGAACTTCAGGTATAACAGTGAGAAGTTTTCATATGCACAGGTAAATTGGATTCACAAACATTTTAAAGGGGTATAATTAGACGTCTGTACCATTTTCATCTCACGAATTCATTTGACTAAAAGATGTCCCATTATTACAGAGCTGACAATTTCGCGTATTACTACTACCAAAAATGTAAATTTTATTTTAAATTTTTGGTATTTCTATGAATCTTAGGAAGAAACTATTGTTCTGAAATACAAACATGTTATCTTATTTATATTAAACTGAGTCGAAAACTATAAGTAAGTAGTTAACTGGGGCTATTTGTAAAGAGCAATACAATTGATTGATGCATCATTTAAGATCTTATGGAGAACTAAGTTATAGAATATTTTATATTCACTACCTAGCAGTTTTGATTGCATGTTTACATTAACCAATACCCAAACCACCCAAATGGTTTTCTCACATAAGTTGAATGTTTTGCAGTTTTATAGTCATTCAGTGAGCTTAAATTATTTGATTGGATTGATTGGATCTTAAACACTGTCCATCATTGAATATGTACTTATAAACCCTTAATGATAGCGTGAAGAAGGTGAGAGAGAGAGAGAGAGAGAGCCGTAAAGAGATTGCTAGTTTAGTCGTAGTTAAAGTTCCCATTGTCGTCGAAGTCTGAGGAGCTCCTTGCATGTTAATTTACTGAAATGGCTTAAGTACCACATGATTGTTCTCTGACATAATTTACGTCGTAGTAGTGGGATTTGTTCACATCCATGTTTACTACATTCTCGTCATTTGCATTTCTACCGAGATTGAGGATTTAAATAACGATGTCTTCCTTTATTATCTCAGCCCATTCACACTACACCACTCTGTTTTATTATCCAGAATACATTCATACCAGTGATAATTTTTAAATGAGAAGTGGAAACTCAAATTTAATATATTCTGTCAACAATTAATCAGGGACTGTTCTACTTTGTGATTATTATCTGTATATTATTTGCTATATTATCGTCCGGAAGATTGTTGTAGTTCTATAATTATCTTAGCTGGCCAGGTCGTGCTCTAAATCCATTGCTCAAAATTATGGCCCAGAGTGAAAAGTTCATTAAGAAGATATAATTTATAATTAGTTGACTATTGCTTCCCAGTCATCTTCTATTGACTTACAATTCTGTAGAGATATGCTTAGCTAACATAACTAACAGGTGGGTTAACATAAAAAAAATAATGTTTTTAAGAGAATTTGATTTTATTATTCAATATTGTTGTTTTCAAGAGCGACACAACGATTATAGCGATCACAAAATGTTTCGATACCGTTTTTATGGTTCGATTTGTCTTTAACTTCCAAATAGGCTACACTTTCGGCGATTACCTTCTGATTCGCGTAAAATTTCTGTCCAGCAAGCATCCTTTTAAGGATTAAGAATATTGTGAATGCGTAAGCGATTTGGAGGCCAATTTATGCAATTTTGTTCTCTTTTTAATTGATTTTAGACGTGGTACATTATCTTTTTGGAACAATAATTTCGTCCTTCAAACATTCCTTTAACGCTACATAATAGTCGCGGTTTATATTTTCTCACTCTTTGGAATAGTCGATTATAATTATACTATGTGTATACCAAAATACTGATGCCACAACCTTGCCAGACGGCTTTTGCGTCTCTAGACGCTTAGGAATCGTTTCATCACGTGTAATCCACTAGGATGAGTTTGAATTGGGGTCTGGTGTGAAATGATAGAGAGTTTTTAGTTGATTATGGGATAGCGCGGCACTCACCAGGAACAGAGCTTTTACATACCCAAATATTAATTCATGGTATGTACAACACATTTTTTTGATATATTTAGGGTCTCAGCTATCTCAAGCAACTCCACTTTAGGGTTATGAAAAAGTGTTTTGTGATGATGTTTGCGTTGGGACGTCCACTACGTGCATTTTTCTCGATGCTTATTTTGCCCCGTTGAAATTTAGCAAACCAGTTCTTAACGATTAATTGTCTCGAAAAATGTCCAAATAATGTTTAACAAATCAAGAACTTTTACTCATTTTTTCAAACTAACAGTTAGTTACTTCAGGAATTAGTACAACTACAGCTATAAAATTCATAAACTCATCTTTCGATGATTGACAACTGAACCATATGGATTCAATACTGATAGTACCATCTATGTGTCTATATGTAGCCTACCTGATATGTCTTGGCATGAAATAGTTATTTGAGAACTACTTGCCTGGTTCTGACATATAAAGATATACTCGTATCTAGTATTAATATAAATTGTCCCAAGTTCACACGATTGGGGAGGGATTAGAAAATGTCTATTTGTTCTTTTACACAATATGTAACTAATATAAAACTACCATGTCACATTTTTTGGAGAAATAGGTGGAAACGAAGGTTCTGACAAAAAATATAAAAGATACAGTAAGCAGGGATACTCAGTGTCAGATCACATTAAAATCAAGCAAAAATATTTATTAGGTAAAATTTAAAAACCTATGTCTATAACTCGTAACCTCTATAAAACCTTTACTACTAGAATGTCCATCATGAAGATCGTGAAAAGAATAATGTAATTTTCCAAATGATACCCTACTAAAAAATTGTGAAATTGTGATTGTGATGTGGATAATATTGATATTATTATTACTCTCTTCTAATAATATGATATATGCCCTTTTGAGGGTGATTGTTTATATATATATATATATATATATATATATATATATATATATATATAAAACAATCACCCTCAAAAGGGCATATATCATATTATTAGAAGAGAGTAATATATATATATATATATATATATATATATATATATATATATATATATATATATATACATTTCTTCAATTTCTTATTTCTTAGACTTTTTGATATATTAATGCATCTAAATGTTCTTGATTTTAGGTCTCTTCTGTTTTAAAATTAGTTTTTTTTTTGATAGTTTTCAAAAGAATGATAAATTTTAATGTTTCGACTTTTCTTTATCAAAATATGATATTGATACTGACAATTTGCGTATTTATATTGATCTATAGATCACCTTCATCATGAATATCAAAATAAGGATAAAATCAACTTAGAACCTTGTTCCAATAACAAAAATTAATTTTTCCTTTCGTTCCCACATCTCTAATAAATAGCGGTAATCAATTAAATTTATTAAAATTTACGAAATAGAACCATAAATTTCACTTAAATTATTTAGATCATTTTTATCATTTAAAGCTTTCGTTCTTATGAATGTGAACCATTTCTAAAAATTCCCTTTTTCGTGTATTAGATGCCGTTTAAAGAATTTTTTTAATCTTAAAAATTGAATTTATGTTTTTTGATATCTCATGGTTCGTAATGCAGTTCTATTTTTTTTATCGTATTGATCACCTCTTGGTCTATTTTCTAAATACTGAGATGTTTGCCCTATGTAGACAACGTCACAATTAGTACAAGGCACTTGATATATAATATCAATTCTTTTGTTTTTGGGTGTTTTAGATTTTAATTTAGTGAAATATTTAGATAATGTACTGTTGTGTAGGGTACTATTTTTCAAAAGTAACTCTGCATTTTTAAACTTAACTCGTGATTAAGATAATAATGAACATGCGATGCTTTTAGAACAGTGACCTCTAATTTTCTCAGCATTTTATTATTATGTTAATTTTTTTTACTTTAATTACAAATACGTATTTTTAGTATTATTTGGAAAATATGATTCATTCACAATAAATATAAAATAATTTACAGTTAGAATTTACAACATGATTACATATTATAGTATTTAGACTATGAAAAGCTGTAAATATCCTGTAGAAAATATCAAATCATGAGTGATTACCAGTGCATAACAAATTCTCATAATGTACAAGACTAGACTTAAAGTAATGGCCGTAAGTACATGAGTCAATCAGCTAGTTGGCGAAACCTTAGCGAGATAAGTTTCAACGCTTTTGTTAAATGTTTATGTGTCATAAATTACACTTTAGCTCGGGTTTATCTATGATGGACTCGTCAAGAACGTTCGCTTGTGAAGTGTTTTAAAGCTCCACATAATTGCCAATGTTTGTAATGTATCTAGGAATATCATTAGACAAATGAAAAAGTTGTCGTGATAAATTCCAAATCATTTCTTCGTTGAGAGGTATAAACAATTCATGTACTATCCTATCAGATGAATTTTAATGGATAATAGAGTGAAAAACAAAAAAATAAAGGATATATAATAGTTTTGAAATATTTGCAATTATAAATGAATGAAAATAGCATAAAATTGAGGTGTCTTGTATATCTTGTATATGTGTGACAAAGATGTAGACAAAAATTTCCAGAAGCGAGTTAATTTTGAATGTTCATCATATTTCAAATATCAATCATCTGTGCATTATTGGTGCACTGAATTAACATACTATCAAAAAAGTGTCGATGACTGATCATTGGAAAACGTGCTTGAAGGGATTATAGAAATTATGTTTGCCAATAATTTTTACACTCTGGCTATATTTTGGCGTCATTTGTATACAGTGTGTGTACGGTTTATCTCAAGTGCACTTCTAAACTTAGTTAAAAATGTATAATCACCCATTGCAATGAAAAATAAATCGTGACATTTAAGCACAATCATAATAGAAAAAACTACGACTATTTAGACGTGAGCTCTATTATCTATTAATAATTTTACTTTCCTTGATAACTAAAATGATATGATCGGTTTCAAGCTTCGTTATGGTTTTATTACCTATGTATCCGCTTCCAATCTAACAATGATTTATTGTTTGTTCACAATACCACTGTTGGCCTCTGACTTGGTGCTTTTCGCTCTTGTCTCGCTGGCTATTTTAAAGCTAATGAGCCACCCCTATCCTCAAAATGACAATCACTTTTCCTTCCAGCTTTCGCTTATTACTCAAGCTCATTCGCTTGAACATTTACTCAAAAATACAAACGTTACTCCGACCTATCCGATCCTTTACAGAATTACAGTGTCACTTTCACAGTAATTTCAAGCTACGAACTCATAAATTTCTTCCAGTAACCTTCGACGTATAGTTTTTACACTAGCTTTCGAATGTATCTCTCTCCCCCATAAACATAAACTGACTTTCTTTCGTCCAGACTTTCAATTGAAACCATGTACACCTAGGATATCTACCAAACTGTTATTTCTCATGATATAACAGTATGTGTCATTTGGCTTCTATTGCACACTGGAATTATCGGAAGGAAACTGCAGATAATCACTCCTAAGATGCCTGCACCAACTCTTCAGAGATACTAGCTAAACATTATAAGTGCGGTCTATGAAAAAACAATACTACACCACTATACGACATCTATCCATCTTCTTCTAACATCATTTCAATTTTTCAGTAGAAGAGAAGCTGTGACAATCAGATGACACCATATTAAACACACAAAACTTAGTCTCAGTTATTCTCACCGATTAATGCTAAAATAAATCTTAAAGAAACATTCGACTGTCGCACAGATATCAAAAATGTCTTGGAGATCATTAAAACTACCAACCTGTATCATGAATTAAAATCCAATATACTTTATGGATTGTACTGGATTATATGGATATGGATTATAGTTCGTGTAATTTTCAATTTTTTTGTTCAGCTGCCAATGACCAACGTTGTCGAGGAAAATTAAATTTAATCTGCATTATTGAATGGAGATGGGTGTTTGTATTTTTAAATAGATTCATAGATTGACAGATTATGAATAATTGAGAATGTACTGTTCAAAAAAATGTTAATAAGGTATTTTTAGGTGAGGATGCATTCTGTAGTTTTTCGGATTCATTTGAGCAGAGATAATACTTTTACAGTTTACAAATTTTTAACAATGTACACTTCTGTTCTTTAAATAGCATACACATCTTGGGACATATTTTTACAATGTTTTTGCTGTGTAAATTTATTTGATGTTTGTTGCCATGTTTACCAATATTAAGTTATTGGGTATTAACAAAAAAAAATCATTATACCATAATTGTTATCCCTTTCAGTCCAGACATCTTCCAGTTTTGGCAATAATGATAGCTTTCGGAATTTGAGTTAACTAAGGAGGCATTGAGTATACTGTTACTTCAATTGAACTCATATTGCAAAATTTAAGTGTATACTTTTTCAGTGAACAGGATGGGAAACAATTTACACATTTTGTTTTTAATAGAACAAATATTTTAGTATGGTGCAGTGTTGAAATGTACACAGGAGGACACAGTAAGGTCAACATTAAAATGACTTCGTAGAAAAAATTAGTGGAATGATTTATCAACTAAAAAGACTCTTAAAAATAGAGGTATCACTCAGATGTCAAAAATGCAAATGAAAATAAATTCGGATTTTTTTTCATTAATACTCAATAAAGTTTTACTTAAAACCGTTTTTTTTCATCAATATATGTGAAAGAATAGTGGAAAATTTTGGTAATTGTTATCATATATGAACATTTTCTAAGTTATAGTTTCCATGTAGGATGAAATCAATATATTTATCAGCTGAAATCACATATTGCTTGTGAGTAGAAAAAAATATTCCATTTTCGTCTGAGACCTCCCACGATTCGGTAAACAGCCCTCTATTTGGTTCTTTCTATAAGTTAAAAATTGACGAGTGCGGTTTACAACAAATGTATTAGTGCGTCATCTGTGAAATTGTCCAAGCTATCTCATGAACTCGATCTCTGATGACTACATGAGTACAAAAAATATTTAACGGGTTAAATGGCATGAGATACGCCTCTATAGAACAACGCCCCAATTTACATGACCAGGTGAGCAGGATACTAACGGAAGTGGTCAATTATAAACAATGAGTCATCATTCAATAAAGATGCATTGGTGGAAAGAAATTATTTAATAGTTTGTTTATATTGGTTAGTTGGAACTGTAATTAAGGTTTTTTGTTCAGGTTACTAATTTGATTGCAATGATTCTATTTTTTATCAGGTTAACAGCGGAATCGTTAGGAGCCAAATCAACAGGTTAACAGATATATTTTTACTAACGCTTCCATAGTAGTTCACAATACGCGATATTCAATCTTTTAACGCTAAGATATATATCAAGCTTATAGTATTAATCATATTTCAATCGATATTACTATAATATACCGGGTAAAAATATAAAGTGCTGTTATTTCGGAAACTATTGTCGTAGAGGTGAAAAATGTTTTTACTAATCTGGGAAACAAGAATTATGTGGAAAATAAGATTTCCAAGATTATCGAAAATTCTCATTGATGCTGCTTGATCTCGTGTTTGCAAAATTGCCAATTCTCCATTACCGCTATGTATTTTATTTCATGAAAATAATTGTTGGTCTAGTTATTAAATGTTAAATATTTATTTGTTTATCAGTATCAGTCTATGCAAAAGAAGTACTATTATATGTCAAGTACCTTATAATGATTATCACACTTTTTTTTATAGGACAGACATCTCAGTATTCAGAAAATAGAATGAAAGATCATTCATTTAATAAAAAAAAATTAAACTTTATTTACAAATCTTGAAGTATGAAGAAACAAACATTTAATTATTTATTCAAAAAGTCTTTTAAAATACAAAAATAAGTGAATTTTTTGTAATGATTCACAGACATAGGAACAAGAAAATTCATGACTGCTACATATTTGTGGAATGTGACAAACAAGGAAAAATTATTTTTTGTGGTTAGAAGTTTTATTTTGATATTGATGTTGTAAGTTATTTAACGATTAATATAAATATGCGAATTGTTAATATCAAGTTATATTTTGAAAAGGCCAAAATTGGTGGAAACGGCAATTTTTACCTTTTATTGACTTTCTATCAAAAGATACGATTTATCAAGAAAAACATATAATTAATCAAAGTTTGTGTTGTGGTTGCAATCAAACACTGAACTTCTTTTTCGATATTGTAATATTTTTAGTTTCATAAATATATTTTATCGCATTTATCGTCTACTTAATTCCTTGATCAGTCGAGAAGTTATTACAATGTTTTGACCGACTCCAAACACTTCAAATATGGGGACTACAGTGTCTAAAGAAATGGACCAATTCAACTCTGTTCATATTTTAGATCTAATTTAATGTTCGATTTTCAAGGAAAATACGTTAAAATATCGTTTAATTGCTCACATTTCACCACAAATGCGAGGTTTACCTCAAATACACCATCATTCAGTAGTTGATCTAAGGAACAGGGACTTGAATCTTTCTGTCCAGTATGTCACACTTCACATTTATACGTAAATTAACTTTTCCGCATATTAAACTTTATTTTCCATAAGAATATCAAACATCCAATTACATTAATTTAGCCGTTGGTCTTTGTCATTTAAGGATAGGAATTGATGAACAAAAATTTGAAAAAGTTTAAAAACTATGTATTTGAGTTTCACAAAAAATCACTCCGGACAACCATCTTGGAAATATGAAGATTTTTTCAGAGACTAAAGTTTCCTACCGCGATATGCTACCACGATTAGTTTGCCAAATACAGCACTTTACTTTTTCTGGTCAAGTGGTACATAACTACTATCTCTCAGAGTTAAACCTACTGTAAGAAATTATCTATATAATCGTTGTGTTATAATAAAGATTAAGGTAGTTTAACGCCTCTGTCTAGATCAGATAAGAGTTGTTGAATTCACGTTGCACATACACTCACATTTCATGGTTCGTTACTTGAAAACCACTCTTTAATTCAATAATAAAATTGCGTACGCGTTCGTGTGCTTTTTTTGTAATTTCTATTAAATAATTCTATCTGAACATCTCGAATAAATTCAAATTATCTGTTGCTATCATCCCTCAATTATCTATCCTCACATAATCGTGGGAAATCCGTTTTTGTAGAGCCCTTATGTCGTGACAATTCAAGTTTTCTTTCGAATATATTACAGTTTTTAATTAAATTTGATGGGAAAATATTATATTATCTGAAATTAAACTAATTTGAAGGCATGGGAACTATAATTAATAATCACAGTGTTCGATACATTTGAAACGTACTAAATGAATAGATTACGGAAGCAAAAGTATTTGTTACAAATAATTGTACACAGGTTTTGAGAAGTAAAATTATAAATTATAAAAAGCAATTATCCAATATTCTGTGTGTGGGAACGATATTGATGGATCAATAAGGAGGAAGCTGATCAAACAAGTAACAAATCAGGAATAATTTCAGCCCACAATGTTAACTGGGAATTGACTAGGTCTATTGTCCATTTTTTTGTCATAACAATTTCTCTATTAGTGACTCTGTATAATATTTTTTCAGATTATGAAACGCAACCTCGAAGTTCAATTCCATGTCCATATAGGTTTGGGGACATATTTGTAGATGAGGGCTCTGTTTTCCAATAAGAGACTTTTTTCCCTATCAGCCAATGTAGTTCTTTTGCTTTTGCGTAAAATTGTTTCTTATTATTTGTATTGTTATTTTCCAAGTTAATGTTGTCTTGGTGAATTCCAACATATTTATCAAAAATATTTAGCACTATCTACTCGGGGTATTTCTGTATTATTTAGCTTTACTGTTAGTCATGTACCCTTACGCAGCGTTAATATAACATGTGTTTATTTTCTTTATCCTCCATTTTTGTAGCCATTCTTGTCATTCGTTTCGATGAGCCTGAACATTCGTTGTTGCTATTAGTGAGTGAACATTTTTTTAGTGTAAACAATGTAATAGATAAATTCAAATGAGAACCATTTTCTGAAAAAAATTAAGAGCTTCATTTCATTAAGTTGCTGACCAATAATTGTCTAAGAAAGAGTTGAATCATAAAATGTAACTCGCAAATTGTGTAACGGTACAAAGCTCTTATTTATCCGTCAAATATTGATTGGAAAAATTAACACTCATAATTAGAAAACTGTCTTAACTGTCTGCTTCTACTCCGGTTTCTGAGGAAGACAACTTGGTTATCGAAAATTGCGTCAAGCAGTGTGGATAGTGTGTCCGGTATGAAAATGAACGGAGAAAAAATTCAGAAATATTGCTAACCCTCTAGGGTTTTGTAAAGGCTAAGTAATATGATTATAATGCTTCTTTATATTTATCGAATTCACATTCATTTATTTGGTTTCTCTAATTGCATGTTGTTCTTAGGATACTTTTTCCAAAAATTTACAATGTTCTTCTGAATTTCAGATCAATAGTTAGTTTTATTTCGAATGGTGATTAACATTTTGGGATTGCAAAACATTTAACACAGATGCCTCCTACCATATTTTCAACCAATTTCGTTTATTCCAGTACTGCTAATAAATCATAATATTTTAGTGTCGAAATAATCAAAACTGTTCATAATTTTTATAGCTTTTTCACAATGAAATACTGTGAAATGATTACAACACCTGGATCGAAGTCGCAATGGAAATAATAGAGTTACAAACAATACCAATGCAAAAAAACCAAAAATGATGGTTTCATTGTGGTATCGGAATGTTGGATATTTATTGCAGATGATATATAAGTATAAATCCATTTCATCAAAAATACAAGTGGTACTCCAAAACTTTGTGGCATATATTGGAATCAGAAAAACAAAATCTCATCAATTATTAGTGATACAACTGTTTATTGTTGTATTTTTCATTTAATCCACATTTGTAATCGACAATTTCCAGTTTCTCTGTTAGAGGTAGTTAGCTTGTATTTTGTATAAAGTTGTTACAGTGTCTGTAGCTTCGATGCTTTCTTAATTAGGCATTTTATAAGCTGTGATGTGAACTGGTATTAATTATTCATTCTCGCAGATCCTTTCTTATCCTATTAGTCAAGACTTTGAACATATCATATATTTGTTACAATACTATCTCTCCATTTTAACACAAATAACAGTTTCTTCACTTGGTTATGAAACAAAAGAATACCTTACACAATTAAATTAATAAAAAACAAAATTTTGGAGAGAAATCAAGTTAAAAAATAATAGTAAAGCAGGTGAGGAGTATAAAGTATACAAGCTTATATGTCTAAAAAGCTATATAACTTCATTGAGTGCTTATATGTTTGATTAGATAGAGCAGAAAATTTACTCACATTTAACATGCGATTACAAATGACTAAGGACTGTGGAGAGATCTTTGGAGTACATTTTAACTTAATTCCATGAGTATTCTTGCAGATAATACCACTATAAAACTATCAAGTGTATATAGCAATTTCACGAACTAAGTTTCCTCCTCCATCTCAAACAAGCCATACTCCCAATTAGGAAATATCAAGTGATATTAGTGATATTAATTTTGCTTCTTGAAATTGTGAAAACAAATGCCATGTCATTAATGAATTACTAAATGAAATTTCAAGAATCACAGATCACATATTCCATAGAATGGGACAAGTGGAATGTATTATTCCTGACATGTTTTTCGTAGTGGGTATGAGGTATCGTAGTTGATAAAAATCTTCAATCATGGGCTTAAGGACATCTGGCAGTTATGGCACATTATGCTGAACAAAAGTCGTCGATTTGATATGAATACCTGAGCTCAGTCACATTTTTTCCCTTATGACAAATCGTGCTTCTTATAATCTATTTCCTAAAATGAAAAGATCATAAATCATCAATGAAGAGTAGACTTCGCTGTACTCAACAGGGCGAATTAGTTAAACCTAAAACCAATGACAAGCTTATAACAACTTATGGGAATGGGCAAATAGGTATAAGATATCAGAATAGAGAGTAATTGATTCATCTCTACTATGCGACATAACAATATTCTATTTATTCCATTAATTGGAGATTATTTAAAACCTGTTGGTAGGGATAAAATAATTTCTATTCCGTAATTATTATACTCATTAATAATAGTAATAAATGATGTATTCGATTTTCTTTTAGTACATTTTATTCATATTTTCAAAAATGATAATTTGCTTTCGAAATGATAATTCAAATAATGGTTGATTATCAAAATCAATACGAGAATTGTCCTAGAAGTAGCCCAACAAAGAAAACACAAAAATTTTGTCAAAGAATTTATCTATTTCTTAATGTGATCTTCTTTTAGCTCCAAGCACTTTTACCAGCGATGTTCTATAAGTTCGATACCCTTTTTATGATAAGAAAAGTCTAGTTCCTCAAAATAGCGATTAACTGCCGACATCACCTCTTCATTGTTGGAAAATCTTTGACCACTGAGCCATATTCGCAAGTCTGGGAACAGAAAATAATCGGAAGGGACTAAATCTGGGGGTTTTCAAACTTTAATACATTAATTTTGGCCATTGTAATAACGGATGTGTGAGCTGGTGCATTGTCTTGATGAAACAACACTTTCTTCTTAGTCAAACGTAGCCATTTTAGTTTGATTTTTTCGCTCAAACGTTGCAATAAGTTCGTATAATATTCGCTTTTTTCATATAGTCAATGAAAATTATTCTACGTGCGTCCCAAAAAACCGACCTCATGACCTTGTCTGCAGATGAAACGGTCTTTGCTTTCTTTGTAACCCTTTTCAGTTCATTGACTTTATTCTAGGAAGGAATTGTCTACAGATTTAGGAAATATTATAGTCATTGAGTATTTTACAATGTATCTGATTTTTTGTTTTACTTATTTATTTCTTTTAAACTTTTACATGAAAATAATATGAGGCCTGAAATGAGTTCTACTAAGATATGTATTCACCCTGGTATTACAAATATGCTCATAAAACCAATTGCCGATATTAATCTTCTAAAAGCTGACAGACAGTAAACCATCCATGAAAATTTACAAACATAACCCGCCAATCGGTATAATGCAAGGGTATGATTTTAAAAAGCATTCAACGAGAATGTGAAACTATAAAATAGGGAATTGACTGCAATCATCAAAATTAAAGCTGAAAAAGAATTGGTTAATACCCGCATCCCCAATATGCAAATTATGTAAAATTGTAGCTATAATAAAATCTTTTATTGTGTAGAAAATAAAACTGGATGAACACAGGTATAGGAATTAACTGATGAACGGGAAGCAGCAATTGCCAAACTAGGATAATATATGCTACATCACTTTAAATTCTTAATCTGGCCAGTTAACTTATCAATTATGTTTATGTTTCTAAATCGTCTCGATTTTAGATCTCTCCTGTTATAAAATTAGTTTTTTTTATAATTTTTGAATGACAGTTGAAAGTTTCGACTACTTTTTAAGAAATAAGAAATTAAATTAACTTACAATTATTAAAGTGATAGATGCAGTCTTTCTCTATGTGAGCTACTGACGACGATAAATAACATTATTATCTATTGGCTTGATTTATTACTTATCACCCCATATAAGGTTGCAAAAGATAAAATAAAAGAAAACCTAAATCGCAAACTGTTATGGGTATTCTTTTGTGGGCTATGAATTCATACACAGCCACCAGAATTATTACTTATGGCATTGGTTACTATGTCATAAACACCAAAAGTGTATACCCTTACGAGTACACAAAATTAGATTTGCGATAATATATCACTTTTTATGACATTTTTTATTTCATTTTGCGTACTCAAATTTTTTCTATGCAAAATTTACTACTATATATAAGTCAATGTGTATTTTCCATTTCAAACTATATATTTCTTTACCGAAACACATTTGACGCTCTTATAAAAGAAATTACAGAGAGTTATGATTCTTGCAAACGAGCTTCCCTGCTAAGGAAACAAGAGGTTCGACGGTGCAAATAACTAGGTAGCTTCTTCTATTTTTAATACTTTGATACATAAGCATATGAAGTGTGATAAAAAACACGATGAATACATTTTTATTCCACATCCAGCAACAAATGAAAATGTGCAAAAAGTGGAACAGCTTAATCTTCAATGAGATTCAAATTTTTTCTGACACTTTTGAGTGATAAAGAAGAAACAAATCGTGTTTGAAATGAAACATTGAAACATCATCTTGTAAATTTAAGATGGGACTATCGCTATTACTTCGAGACGAGCATTCTGAGTTTTCATATGGAACCAGTAAGCCACGTCGTCTTGAATAGGCCTGTCAATCAAAGTCGAACGGCAACTTCATGGTCTTTATTTTTTTCTTTTGCACAACGACAAAGGAAAATTATCCAACGGCTTTTTTCTTCAGCATGAAAACGCGTCGTACGACAGTGTTTATGTTTGTCTTCACTTGCTTTTCTCCACAGATTAGGCATTATGCGAAAATAAGACCTGCTAAGTACATATGAAGCTAAGAGCAGTCTTTTGAAGAAGATTAATTCAAATATTCTTCTTCTTTAAGAAGGCGTATCGACTGTATATATTAAGTGTACGTCAATGTCTCTTGTGATATGTGTTGTCAACTGTATCACTATTGTTTTGGTGGACTAGCGATAGATCTTCTATATGATTTACTTGACACCTTTAGCAGATAACTGCATTCCTCTGGTTGTCAGCAGATATGTATATTGCTGTAACGATCTTTATTTTAATTGTCCTTAGGCTCCTCTTTATTATCGATATTTTACTTGTCTCCTCGCCGTATATCATCAATGGTCATTGTAGCGGAGACTATGTTGACTTGTTTCCTCACTTCATCTTTCAGAGACCCGGCGCTTGTAATTTTATACTCAAGATATTTGAATGACATGAATTATTCAAGGATGTGGTTTATTGTTATCATAATTCAACTGCCATTTCACCTTCTTACTTTGTTTCCAATAAAATATTTCACAGCATTTTTTTATTTTTTGATCATATTCAATACTGTTATCTCAGTGAGCTTAAGATTCGTATACTCTACATTCAATTGCTTTTTTTCGCTGATATCGCCAGTTCTGAATCTCATATTTCTTTGACCTCTGTCAAGCATAACTCTTTTACTTACAACTTATCAACTAGAAACGAAAAAAAAAAAAAAATTATAACAAATGTTTGAAGTGGGCACCTTGTACTTCTACCCAACTTCGGGAGTCTACGGAGGATATTTCTTTGTATTTGGATGAGCATTCCAAGATTCTGCCCCAAAAAATTAATCCATTCAATTCAGTGAAATGTTGTTACCATACAAGTGGATCTCCCCAATCAATTCACCTATTAGGAAAAATATTATTGAGATAATTTTTTACATCATTTAGGAAGTGGGGAAGGGATTCATCGTGCATAAATCACATATCGCTGCGAATATCTAGAGGAATATCACATAGGTGGGAAATCATTTTGAATAAAAAGTATCGCTGACCATTCAGCTCATTATCAGAAAAATATGGACTTACTAAATTATTACTCACTATTCTTGCCCACATATCAATACAAAATCGATGTTGATTCTTTTTCAATTGTACCGTGAGGATTTTCATCTGCCCACAAAAGTAAATTTATAATGGGTTATAATGGGTTTTAATAAAATCGACTCGTGTGAAACTAGCTTCATCAGTAAACATTTAAATATGACTCTAGAAGTGTGTAACAGAGCAAGGTGTTCACTTCGAACATGTATTATAGTTTTTTTCTGTTTTTATTTGATAAGTTGTAGACAAACCAACTAAATTTTTCCACATTCCAATTTTTTTCTTATGTAAGTAACACGGTCAATTAGAAATGTTTGATTGTGCTTCAATGCCTCCTGCAAGTATTTCAATAAATAATTAAAATTTATGATAATTTTTTTAGAATGTGTAAGGCCATGTACAACGATCTAAAAATCTACGTATATCCTGAACCAAACATTTTGTCGAGTTAAAGACCTTTTTGTTGAAAAATCGATTGAAAAATTAGTTTTTGCTATCTTTAGATTGTAAAAGTTACGGATTGTTAACCATTGGACATGAGCCGCCTCTGGCCTTCGGATGGGTGGAATTCTTTATTTCGTCAAACTTTATAACGGTCGAATGTATAATTTAGAAAATATACTTAAATATAAGTTCTTTAAAGGCCTATAACTCATAAACGAGAAGTCGTCTGAGAAATTTTTTCATGTCACAGCATTATTTTCACTTCATCTATTCATTCCGGAATTTTTTGTATCAAATCCCGGAACACCCTGTATACAATTATAAAAATATGTATAATCCAAAATAATTCTAATTATGCTACTTTTTACGCTCAGGTAACAGATATTGATGACATATTCAAAATCTGTTATGCCAGTTATTTCACATTTTAATTTGAAAATTAAGCGTGGATTCATTTTGTTATAGGGTTAATTCATAATAAAAGGTTTTAATATTTCCGTGTTTTAATTTTTCACTTCAAAGTTTAACGAATTGCATACAAAAATCGGATTAAATCGAGGCATTTTATATATTAAACGATTACATAACATATATACAGCGATTTATCATGCAATTGAACTACGATACCAGATGTGTGCGAACGAGCGTTCACAGAAATTCGAATAGTATTAGATATTAATAATGCAGTTAATCCGCATATGGTTAAATACACAATTGTGTTTGAACCTTCTAATCATATTTTATTCAACAGATGTGAATGTAACTTTTAGGGCTGCAATCATTGGAGTAGAAGGATAACCCTTCACTATTATCATTTGTCGAATTAATTCGGTTGTGTTCATACCAATGTTTAATTAACACCATATAAAAATATTTGTAGTTCTCCTTGAAATTTTTATCATAAATAAAATCAAATCCAATAAAATCAATACTATTCAGAATAGTAGTAATAAATTTTTGAGGATTTTATTAATTCCAGAATTGTATAATGTAATATAGTTTTCTTAGAATGAATCATTAAAAATATATTACAAATATTATAAAATTGTTTCTCTAACCTTGACGCATCATAATCCAATCATAAGAATGGACATTCGGTTTAGTCAGTACATTGATGTGTTCAATTCTCACATTAAAATATTTTTCCACATCTAATGCATGTGAGTAAATGTTTCTCTTATTCAAGGAGGGTGAATATACTTAAGTAATATAATTTTGTGGAAACTTTAGTTTTGGAAATCCATAAAAACCCGTACAGTAATTATTATGTATTATTTGTCTAACTAAAACCGTAATGAAGTATATGAAGCTTTTATTACATATTAATCAAAAGCATAGTAGAGTGTAGATTCCTAAAAAAACATAGCTTTAGAATTTTGAATATAAAAAAAATATTGATAATTAATTGAACTGCTTGGAAACGGCATCTAAATATTTATTATATTGCTATGAAGGTATCGTTGGTGTTTGAAACGTCTGTTGCGAATATCAGATACAGAAATGGACCTAGAACACTTCCCTGAGGTACAGATTCTATCGTATGGTAATTTGAGTAAGTATCTTCAACTTCGGTTTGAAAGTAGCGGTCGGTGATATAAGATTTTAAAATAGAAGTATAGTTGTTTCGTTGAATGTAGTTTCAGTTTGTAGAGGAGACCATCATGCCAGACTGGGTCGAACGCCTGTTGTATGTCGAAAAACATTCCAGCGCACATTTTTTTTTTCGAGGGTTGTTTTAATATGTTAATTCTCCTGTGGTATTGTTGAATTATGGGGTGTTCACATCTGAAACCGAATTGGTGCTGTAGTATGAGTTCGTTTGAAAGGTGTTCTGTAAAAACTGTGGCTTTTTCTAAGTTTGTACGAACCCATGTCGTATCTGACTTTAGTAGTGAGTTGATTACTGTCTGTCGTTTAAATTTTTTGTAGCTTTCCAAATGGAGTTGTTGGAGAGACCAGTGAAACAAAGTAAGGATCTAAGGATAAAATCCCAGTTTAGTCGCCTTTTGCGACACGTACAAGACAAGTAGAGAGTATTCTACAAAGAGATCCCGCTCACCCACACGGGGTTTATTATTATTATGCGAACGACTTATGCATTGCTCAGCTTAGAGCCGGTATTATTTACCTATCCCGGATACAAAGTATTAAAAGGATTATGCTCGGTTCACATAATGAAGCTGCGCACCGTTTGGCAAGTATTCAATATCACAGCCTTCTGGATGTCGGCGAAGGTGATAATCCCAGTTTGGCAATGCTATCATGCAGGGTCTTAAACACGACGCCAGTTGCTGACATAATAACTGGGACTATTTCCACATTTTCGCTGTGCCACATCTGTTTAATCTCAATTGCGAGATCCGCATATTTGGCCAGTTTCTCCTGGTGTTTATTGAGAACGTTATGAGTGTTCGGTATAGCTACATCGACAAGAAGTACTGAATTGATTCTTCTTTCAACCATCACGATGTCAGGTCTGTTATTCGTCACCTGTCTATCGGTGATAATGTACCTATCGTAGTAGAGTCTAAAATTGTCATTTTAGAGCACCTTCTGCGGCTGGTACTTGTAATACGGTGTATATGTATTGAGAAGACCGAACATTGTTGGCCAGTTTCTGGTGGATGATGTTGCACACTTGGATATGCCGGTGTAGATGGTCCGTATTAGCTAACATACTACTATATTATTATTATTATGATTATTATTGTTAATCGCATTTGTCTTTCCGATGGTGGCTCCTCTATAACTATCTATATTTATATTAGGAGTTTGTTGGGTAGGTATGTTTAAATTAAGATTGGTAACTAGATTTTGAGTCGTTCTTTGTTCTGTAATTCCATTGTATCTGGTGTTTATGAGATCACGATAAACAGAACATCCTCTGTTATTGGAAGGATAGTCTCCGTTACAGTGTGTACAACTTGCTGGTGTGTTTTTTGGATTCTGCAGTCTTTTCTATTATGTGATCTAGTATGACCAAAATATTGGCATCGTGTGCATTGTGGTATATTTCTTGGTGGTTCTACTCTTATCTTACAATGTTGTATATATTGAAGTTCAAATATCTGTTTATTATTATTTTGGGGTTTACGATGGAGGAAAAATAAAGGTAGTGGCTCCCTACTTATTCTGTGTCTGATATTTGTAATGTTGCTTACTCTATGACCCTTTTTCTCAATTCCTGTTTTTATTTCATCGATTGGTATTGACTGGTATAAGTCTCGGATAACTCAAGATTGTTTAGGTTCATGCTTTTATGGTTAGTTAAAATTGTTATTTTAGCTATGTGATATTTCTTCTTAGTTTATTTTGTATGAAAGAGAACATGTAATAAATATTAGATAACGTAGTATTAATTGAAATATTCTTAGTAATTATAAGTATTAAATTAAGGGCTTAGTGCTCATTTTGAATTTGATGGAATGATTTATTGTAAATAACTGGTCTGCCATAAAACTTAAAAAAATAAAGTTATATTAATTGATTGAATCTCTCTACAATATGTTTCTCAAAATCTAAAAGATACGCATAGATTACACGAAGATTGGGTTAGGTTAGGTTATGCGCATATATCACACTAAGGTTATTTAAATCAGTTTTTTATTGATACATCTTCAGAAATATAAAACTGATCGCTTGAAAGATTTTTTGGAAGGGTCGGGAATCTTTGTATGGTACTTACAATGGAAAGTGGTAACCAATTAAAATTAAGAGCCTGGTTCAGATGTAAATTTGAGTGTAAAAGTGATTGTTTAAACCTGGGTGGACATCTTAACGTTCTGGTCTGAGTAGTCTGAAGTATGCGAGTCTTTAATAACGTATAATTTATTGATGCTGATTTCGATGGCGTGATTGTGTCAAGCTATTATTAATCTGTTTGTTACTGGAAACATTGTTTATGAAAAAATGTCTATTTAACTCTTTTGACTATAAAATCAGCTAAATCTAGAACGGCAATAGTACTAGAGAGTTTACGTGCTGACTAATTCTAATTCATTACGTACGATGTTATGTAATTCATTCTGTACTCGATGTTATTTGCCTAGAAAGTTCATTCTCTTTTATCGGTTTACAGGTGGTTGGATTTATTATAATTTTTTCTATATAGGGCTTCTTATGACCACTCTATAATCTTATAAGCATCTGTACGGTTTTTCGGAATCATTCGATAACTCGATGATTTATATAATATATAAATATGTAATATAGCGAGAAAACAGTAATAGGCTCAAAATTAATAAATTCAAACGAACTGTTCGGCATGTTTTCATATTCACTGCTATCAAAGTTTTTATGACTGTTTCCCTTGAAGTTGCTACTCTGTGGAAAAGATATCTGTAAATTGAATGATGATTGGTATCACTTCCATTATTTTCCCATGTCATTAATATTTTGACAATATAGCTCAAGAAAACATCCTATTAACTATTATTATTATTATTAGAACTTCCGTACGACCTATTTATCACGTTATTGTGTTATCCAAGATAACTTTGCTCAATTAAAATTCTTTGAGTGATAGCAAAAGGAATAGTTTACTCTTATTATTATCAAAATATTAGTCACACATTGAAATCGATTAACCTCCGTATATGATTCGTTCTACAGTGCTTTTTCACATCAGTCTGCGTTTGTCCCTTTTGCTATTCATATCAATATATTTTTTTAATTCGATTTTAGAATGCATTATAAATTTGAAGATTATGTTTTCCTGAGTCAATTCAATAATAAAAAATTCATAAATACTATGAATGATGATAAAGAAGGGAATATTAGTCTGATGGAAGTTAAAGCAGGAGTGCCCATGGTTAAAACTGACTCCACTATAGAATATGAAGAAGATGCATATTCCATCGCTCCAGAAATCAGATGGGATGTCATAAGATTGTTCGCATTTATATCTGTCTTACTTATTGTCATTGGATTGTACCGTCTATTCCATAATTGAAAGGATTCAGACAGTTTTATTCACAATTATGTTTGTACCAATAAAATTCGATTGTATTAAGGCAAGTAATAAATAAATATAGGAACTTTTAGACTTTTATTTCACTCTTTGAATAATAGTGATACTTCTTTTTGATTTTCTTGTAGTAGATTTTAAAACAGTTAAAGGTAAGTATCATTGTGTTTTGAATGAATATATTTCTAATAAATACATGCCCTCAAAATATTAACAAAATAAGTTATTCCCGAAAGATTTTAATTTCATTCATGGGAGAAAAAATATTTCATAATCATTCATTTCACCTCTAGCTTTCTACTCTATATCTACATTAGGAAGTTCTAATTCCGCGTAAGTCAAAAATTACAACATTTTAGTATAGTGCAAATGAAAGGAGTAAATTCGTAAGTCAGCGACTTTAAGGAATAATCCTGGAACCCGTCGATTTCTATTCGTAAGGATACCTATTTATTTTTGTATATATGAGCGTAATATACCGCCTATAGTTATAGGGAAGGTTCGAGAAAAGTTCGCGCACGTCTTTCTCATTATATTTTAGCTGAAGGTAAACAATTTGAGATCTTAATTTCTTTAATATAATCTTATTAATTTCTTAAAAAAATACAAATATCAATTATAGGTATTTACAAGACTTTTCAAATAATGTATTCTTACGAATAGCCTTTTTAAAAATAAAAATTGGCGGATAGATTCCTTCCAAATTGTATTGCATGGGGCTTATCATCTCATTATATTCAATTGCAGTAGAATCTTATCCAAGAAATCAATGTGTTCAGAACTTTCAATAAATATTATTAATTGCATCACACTTTCTAGTATTCGACAGCATCAATAATTTTCATGAAAATTGAATATTTAAAAATTAATTTCTGTTTTTCTAATGTCTGTCGATAAATGTGATAAATAAATGGGATAAAATTGAAAACCCTTCATAAACCTGATAATTTATTTTGTTTTATAAAGATAATTTTCATTTTATTCATGTTTATGTAATGCGGTTGATGCGTTCTCAGTATATTTGTGAACATTTATCCTATTTTCCAGATATTGCATAGTCATGCCTATATAATTTCTTAGACAATTTAAACATGCTATAGAATAACTATCATTCAATTTTTGTATTTGTAGTTTTGCCATTGAATTTTGTATATAATGGAGACAGTGTATTTTCCGATTTATGACATACATTGATGTTGTGTTTGGATAGAATATATTTGTTTTTTAGATAACTGATTTGTGTAAAGTAAAGTATATGCATTATTCTTTTGTTTGGTTTCGATTTGTTTGTGTAAGTGGATTTACGTTATTATTATTATGCAATTTATATAAACGTTGTTCAAAAATTTTATTAATTTGTTTAAAAGGATATTGATTATTTACTAAGGTAGTTTTAAGGTTTTCAATTAGTTCAGAGTGATATTCCGAATTCCGGTGAACTTAGTTTTATAGTTCTATCTGCTGATCCTATAATGACTCTTTTTTTTGTGTTTTCGGATCGTGTGAATTATAATTTAGGTATGGTCCAGACCATGTTTCTTTAGTATATGATTAAGCTTTAATTTTATTATCATTGGTTTTAATGAGTGTCATATCAAGAAAATGTTATATATTATCTATAGTTAATTGGATTTTAGGGTTGAATATATTAGAAGCATCTAAGAAATCATTACATTTACAATTGAATTTTCAAACTTATATATCGTTAAGTATCTAATGTACGTAAACTGATATTTAATATTATTCTTTTCTTCCACATTATGACATAACTGTGACATTTTTAAGCAAATAATTACAACAAAAATTCTATTTCAGATTTTATGGATTTTATATTAAATTTTCCAATTATTTTTAATCATTTTTAATTATAAGTCTTTTGAATACTTCTAGTCAGAATCAAAACGTCAAGATAAAATTGAATCCAAATAAAAATCACCCTAAGGTTTCAAAAATCAGTTATTTATTATAATTTTTCAGAAGCAGATAAAATCTGAAGTTTTGAAATATTTGAAATGAAATACCTCAAGATGATATAGTGCACTTAATCACAATCGCAAACACATTATTGAGCATCTAAAATACATGAAAAGATTATAAAAAAAATGATTATATATACATATATACAGGGCGCTTCTATATTCGACCGACAACGGTCTACCACAGAGAGATCTCAATAAATGATTCATTTTGATATAGGAATATGAACCCTTATGGGGCTTAGCTGCTAAGATATAGGGTGTTCAAAATTTTAAATCAAAATAAAAAATTTGACATAAATCATGAACGCCTCTAATTTTTTTTTCAAGTTTGGTGACCAATATGCTCCTTGATAAAGTAATATTTTGACATAAACAAAATTCAAACAGTGGCGCGCTGTCAGGGTTAGTGGTCACTTTTATCCCCCTATGTTTTACGCCACTGGAGCAAATTCTTTTCCTAATTTTGTTTTATATTGCGTGATTATTTTTAGTTGAAAAACTGATATCCTTTTATGGAGTTAAAATGAGCGGTGCTCATGCTTTAATTTGTGCTATTATTATTTTTATTTTCATTGCCAATTTTGTTATGATTGTAATATATTTTTGTTTGAAATTGAGATTGTGAATAATATTTATTTGTTTCGAACTACTTACGCTAAATCATTATTCGAAATTAAATGAATAATTAATTTGTAAATGACTTTACGTGCTTGCAGACTTGTGTTTAGAGGCAAATTTCTACATCACCGTTCATTTTAACTCCATAAAAGGTTATTAGTTTTTCAACTAAAAATTATCAGGCAATTTAAAACAAAATTAAAAAGAGAATTACCTCCAGTGGCGTAAAAAATAGGGGGATAAAAGTGAGTGACAACTAACCTTGACATTGATCAATATATATACGCAAATTGTCAGTGTCAATATCATATATATATATATATATATATATATATATATATATATATATATATATATATATATATATTTCCGAGAGATTAAGATGTGTTAACAAAATGCATTATGTATTGAAGATGTAAGTTATGATCCTATTTATATAGCATAATCTCACCTTCCACTTACCTCTCAATTTAAGTATATTTTAATATACATAAACTTCAAGAGTGTAGTACTATTTTTGATATTGGTTATTGGAATCAATCACTTGCTCACTGTTAGATACTTTGGAACCAGATAAAAATGAAGTCTTGATGATCACAATAAAACTTTGTCATTTAACCCCAGTCAGTACATGGCGGCTTCCAATTAAAATTTTTTCGCCAAAGAATGGGGTAATAAACCGTATATTGTATGTAGACAGAGATTAGTGTCCCAATATCCTGTCAAATCAACCGCCCTACAGGAAATACCACGAAGAATTATACTCATTACAACGATCTAAAAATACATATGCACCCTCTGATTTCAATATTTCCCTCGGACAGTATTAATATGTTATCCCGAAGGTTTCTATACACCAGGATATTATGTCATTTATTTTTTACTTTTCGTTGTCCGAGTTAGCTCATTTGTTTGCCTTATTTCTCAAATTCACATAATCAGACATTCAATAAACATCATTGGTGTAGTGAAAAGGGTGTTTCCACATATTTTCATTGGAGGTAAAGTTTGCTAAATTTTTATCTTGATACTGCTATCTTTAATAATATAATAAGTATAAGCTTTATTTCCCGAATTTCCAGAAGAACTTTTTACATATTTTGTAATACGTACATTCCATAACATATGCAAACTGATAATGTTTGAAATAAGAAATGTATTTGATGCAGTCGATATATTATTTGATAGAATTAGAAAAACGGTTTTGATATTTAGCACTCAATCAAACGACAGGAAATAATAGATAACTAAGGTCATAGTGAACTTATGTCTCTGCTGAATAAAGAAAATTGCAATATAAGAAATATTTGGAAAGGCAATTAAAGCATTCTAGGATTCACTGTACTTTAAATTTTTTTTCTCGCTGTTCAACGCAGCTCTAAAAATTGGATAATTTCCATTACGGACAATTATACTAGTATCTGAATGAGATAAACCATCAATTGACGTGAAATCTTATACACTGATGAACATGCTCCTAACAACGTCAAAAACTCTATAAATAATTTATTTAGCTAGACTTAATAATAACATAAGTTTGGATTTCGTTCACAACAAAGCAAAATTAACGTGTTTTTGCTATATGGTATGTTTTCGACAGAGTCTGGCTCAGAGATCTCTAATTTAAATTACATATTCATATTTCCTTATACTGCCATTTCATCTAAAAAGTTATAAATTGCGACCCATTTAAGTCTGAAGTTCCAGAAGGTAGAATACGTTGTCTCGTTTTATACATTGTGCATAAATGAGACCTAGCTATACCAAAAAATATTGTCACCGCAATATTATTCAGTTTCCCGTCAACCCAACATGGGTTAATGACATTCAAAGAAAGCGATGACGAAAAATGTTTTGTCTTTAGACACCATGGTACTCCAAATTAAATAAACAATCTGCCCAAGAAGAAATTACCAACTTCAAAAAAAATATGCAGCTTGTGTTACGCAGATTTCTATATTAAAAGATTCTATGCTGTGTATAGAAACCAGAAAATTATAGTGCACCGCTACTGTACTTTTCCATCAAATGGTCATCATCATTTTTATTGAATTTAATGACCCGTTTGTTATACTGAATGGAGATTTCTCAAATTATGGGATATGCAAACAACCTAACAAAAGTGAAAAATATTATGCTGTTATCGTAATTGGTGCGCTGTCACAACCACATATTAAGCTGTATTGTCATAATTTTTGGGGATATTGAAAAACAGCTACCATATATTAACAGTATTGTATAAATACGATGAACTGGAGGCAACGAAATGTAATTGGCGTAATGCTTCCAACATTCTGAAAACCAATATATGGAATGCAATTACATATGTGATAGATTATACTGTTGAATACTTTTGTCATAAATCAAACGCCATTTATTGTCGTTTCATCGCGATCTTTCTTTAATATCTCTTCTCTTTCAACCATCTTATAACAAAGTTATTTATTTAAAAAAAAACACATCCAAAACCTTCAAAGATACACAAGTTTTTGTTACTATGAGAAAATGCTAAAACAGGTCAATTCTCATCTACAGAGAATCGATTTTTATCGTCGTCTCAAACTTTCTTACTAATTTTTCTAACTTAAGATCTTGTATATCATGTTTTAAATTTGGAGTTTTCACCGAAAATTGAAAGCGACTTTCAGAAATTTTAATCTAAATCTCGTTCTGGGTTAGAATCCGCAATCAACTTATTGCTGGTCTACCTGAAACCGGGTTATATTTACGGAAAAGTCCTATTAGGTACCACGCCAAACTCCTAGCTAGTTATTGGAGTTCGGATAACAAGTAATCTATATTCAATATTCAACAATAATAAAAAAATGATTCGACAAAATTGGGTCTTTATCTAAAAAAATATAATAAAAAAGTGATTAATTCAATTCGATCGTATATCTACGTCCTGGTACGTTTTTATATTGACTTGCACTTATCTTAATGACTACTGTTCCAGATAGAGAAACAATTTATTGCTATTATTATAGATATCTGCGATTTTTTTGTTTACATTTCATTTCGCTATCACTTATTCATTACTCGTATTTCGAAATATTTTTATTGTGAGCTAATAGATTTGAAAATTATTCATACCATGGAGGTGGAAACTGTTGAATACCTTGAATGTAGAGATGGGAATATAGACTTACCCCTCAGTCGGTTCAAAAATAAAAAATTATGACCGTATTCCGAGGAAAAAGTTATTTGAAACCTTAACTGCCCTGGTTAAGAACCACAGATTATCAGTTTTCATAAATTATTTTTTATGGTTAAATACATAGAATAACAAGTTCGGAATGTTAACTGAATAATTTACATCTCAATTAATGAATGGAAATTTAAGAAGAAATTTTATATTCAGACAATATGATTAAGAAACAAACGGTATTTAGCTAAATTATGGAATTTAGAAAAAGTAACAGAATACGTGTTTTAGAACCAGCTTAGACACAAGATAAAAAATTACTACCATGCCAACCACAACATTTCCAATAAGTACTCAAAAATCCAAACAGTGTTTTGTTATGAACAAACAAATACAAAGAAAAATATAAATGAAATGATAATGAATAATGAAGATCAAATTATGGATAATTCCAAGAAATATTCGAAGAGCTAGTAAACCAATAAGGAGATTATGAAAATAAATCAAATTTACGTAAATTAATTTATTGATATGCTGGAAGCAGATGTAGGTTGAAGATCCTATAAAGTCATTATAGAAATTCATCATGATAAATATTGAAATGATAGAAAATGTCGGAAGATTTGTAATAAGCACAAACTCAAAAAATTCCAAAGCTTCCGTTGTAAAATATTTATATCGTGATTAACCGAACTATAGTTGTAATAGAAATCATGGCCAATATTTATCTCATATTTTTTGCAGTAGAATTTCTGTTGCCTAGTAGCTTCGAATATCTTCAATGATAACAATATAACAATGATAATTTTTGTAGTAAAACATTAACAAAATACGTGCATGCCCATGGTTTATACTAGTTATGAATTAATAGAAATAATAGAATGAATAATAGTTTAAACGATGTGAATTGAGCAGATCAAAAAAAAGAAGGTAAAAAATCGAGAATGCCACCGAAGACTTAAAAACAGTAAACAAAGGAATATCTGACAATAGTTCAATATGAAACATATATCTTATCTACCTTTAGTCAGTAAATACCACAGCTAAATGACTTTTACGATCTTGTGTGTCTATTTGCCAAGTGAATTTCTCGTAATAGGTGAATAAAGCGAAACGTTGTTAGTTAGTTGTTCTCAGCTGAAAATTTAATGGCATTAAACTTGGGTTCGACAGTAAAACACAAACCGTTTTATTAGAGGGGTGTCTTTTTAAAAAATTTAACATCAAAGCCATAATACGTTTAACTTCTTGTCATTTAGTGAAATGCTCTTGTTTCTCATTTTCATACACCCCTAAAGGTATTAAAATCTGTAATACAATGCGAAGATCAAAATTCACATAAAACAGAATATCAAAAGGTTTATATTGTGATATTAATACCGTGTGCTATAAACACTGTAATAGTTTCAGCTTGGTTAGTAATTTGTGAGATGAAGGCAGATAATGCAAGTGAATTGTTAGAAGTCATTTCGAGATTAGAGCTTACATCATAAAACTATTATTCCACTAAATTTCGAAAAGAATTTGATATCTGAATATTTCTTTGACTGTGAACTGAAAAATTTATTCCGCATCAAATAGCCTGGTCAACAAGTTCGAAAGCGTGAAAAATAGAGATAAATGTCCTAAAAATTCGATTCGAAAACAAGTCTAGAAAAATGGTTTTGAAGGATTTTGGTGCAAGTCAAAAATTGCAATTTTTTATTTACAAAATAAGGTTTAAAAAAATTGTATCTATATTTTCGTTAATAACTCGAAAACTATTTAAGTCCTAACTACTAGAACTTTATCTCCATTATTTATAATTTTAATTTGACGTTAAAAATAGGCCTCTGTGTGGCTGCGGTGTGCAGGCGCCGCCGCTAAAGAGAGTTTATAAAAAAATAATGGAATGTTATTTTAAAAATTTCAAAAGAATTCTAGTTACTTCTTAACACTTGGATAAATCGAGCCCCGTAAAAAAAATGTTTAATCAGTATTTTTCAAAAAATTATTATTGATAACTAACCAATATTCTCCTAATATTCGTGAGCATAAATAAAGGGACGAAAGTTATAAATAAATTTCAAACTTCGTGGAGCCCTTTTGGTATATATCATGAAATCCTGCTATGAATGTTCATAAAAGTTTATCACTTTTTTAATTATGATTTCTTATAACTATTGCAGAATTAAAAATCTAGACAATATTCATAATTTTTTTTTCAATTAATATTTTGCTATGGCTTTTTTAACTTTGAAAAATATCAGTAATTAACATAGGTTATGAATTTTTCTCCTAATTTGTCTTAAACACATATAGAAATTCGATATTCGATATTCTTAGAAAATTTTCTTGCCTTTTTGTTGTCTAGAGAAAATTATGATTTAATAAGAATTTTTAATTGCTTAAATCCGATTTTTTCATATTTAGATTGTTAGGAAATAATTTTGCTTTTAAAAATCATAATTCACACTTTTAAAAAGTGTAGCAGAAAAAAATTATTGACTAAGGTCATATTTTTTTCTGAAGCAAAAAATATAAAAACAGCTATATATTAAAATGCAAAAAAAATCGTAAAACTTTCTAATATCATACGATACGGTAATTGTTGACTTGTCAATTAAAAAATCCAGACGCAAAAAGAGTTTATTTAACTTAAAAAAGATTGATACTGTATAAAAGGGTAAATTTGTTAATTAATGAAAATAATATACATATATAAATATATATTTATTCAATTTATTCATTTCATATACATTTATACATTTATTATAACTAATCGACGAAATACTTTACATTAAACTTTTTACAATAGTCAATAATCTCGATAATTCATATTGGGTTGATTATCTAATTTTATGTGTTGTTTTCAAATATATATTTATATGAACTACATCGATAATTATTAAAATATTTAATAAATACAAATTGCACATGCTCATACATATAATACATGAATTATAACGTACCTTGCAACCACGTGTTTGTTAGATGTTCCGGCAATATCATCTACACCTCTTTCTGCCATAGTTATTTGAAAATACTTTCAGTTCACTTTAGCGGAACACAATGATAAAAATTAAAACTTCACAAAAACAATATTAATTATTGATATTTATAATAAAAACAGCAATATAAGTATGTCGACACTGACAAATTAGAAAGTTGCGCATCATAAGGTGCGCACCAAAAACGTAACGAGGTCATTCATCGATAGATTTTACTACTCACATTTTTCTTATAACGGGCCCCTTATATATGCAAATCGATTTATAACAAATATGGTTAGGTTTATTGATGTACTCGTATCTCTATAATTTATATATGTCACAAAATATACGAAAAAATGAAAAATATACTGTATTTTTATAAACTAATACATGTAGTAGCTAATAAAAAATAAATATAAACTTGATATTTTTCTAGTTATTAACGAAAATTTGGATACCATTTTTTCATCTCATTTTGTTAATAACAATTACAATGTTTTACTGCATCAAAATCGTTTTAAAATATTTTTCTAGAGGTGATTCCGGATCGAATGTGCTATCGCTGATATTTTTACTCTATTTTTCACGGTTTTAAACTAGACTAAAAACCTATAGGCGCATATTCTTAAGAAAATCCATACTTTATATTGCATTTTGTAAAGATAGACGGAACAATTGAAATTATTAAGAGTACTGCATGTAAATTCCCTTCTGAATTCCATCAATTAGTTTTTCGGCTAAATGACGCATCAAACATCAAATCGCACTTCATAAAAGCCAATATAGTCGATTCCATCAAAATTCGGTTCACGTGGTGTATAGTTATCAACATAGTTACGACCAGAATGTCCTTTTCATATCAAACTTTTTTTATCTGTGCATAATATATTTGAATTCTATATTTTCCTAAAAATTTTTCTATTCACATTTCATGATTCTAAGTGCTATATGAAGCAAGGTAATTATTTCCATTTTGTTTGGAGATTGAAGAGTAAAATCGAATAACTACATCATTGCTAATCAGAGCGAAGAGAAGCACCCTTATTATACTGGATATTGTCTAATAAATAATAATACTTGCTGCCATTTAATAATAAAACAATCCGATTTTTTATAAATCTGCCCACAAAAGGGTCAGGGTCAGTATTATGATCAAAATAACTACATTAATGAGTTAAACTGCATTGGAATTTTAACAATTCTCGTCGTTTTGGCACCCACTCATCTCAATCTGCCTACTCCACATAGCGAATCGCCCTTTTCTTGGTCGATCCCAAGGCATCAGTCTGCCTACTTCTTGGAATTCACCAAGAAATTAAAAGCTGAAGCAAAAAAATGCAAAATGATTGAAATAGAAATAAAAAGTAATATGGTTACCAACGAGAACACCGCGGACACTATCACTGCTGAACTTGAGCTAACTAGTGAGCTAGCCTCCTGATCTTGTAATTATAGGGGACCTATTGGCGGTTCTTGTTTCTTTGGCGCGCGTGGGAAGTATATTAGCCAGAGGAGTGATAAACAATTCTTTCTACACCTCTATCGTGAACTTTATACAGAGATGTACGCCATTTAGATAGAACAAAAAGGAATCTAAAGTATCTCTTCCATGGGGCCAAATGCCAAGAGTCTTATTAACATATCGTAGCCAACAGTTTGATTGGAGGGGAGAAGAGGATATTGATTTATTTCCAAAATGGTCAATGAAAATGTTGGCTTTGACGTAAGAGAGGAGATGCCATGGGGGCACTTTTGAGTTGCCGGTGGAAATTCCTTTGGAATATGAAGTAGGTGTTGAACAAACAGTATTTGATGAGCTAAAGATAATCTAGGGCAATGTGATGACTAGTGTCTAAGAGTTTCATCGATAATAATGAGATAATATTAAAGATAACCAGAATATCTGTGAAAGAAATATTGAAACCTTTGGGTGGGTCGATGAAATGGCGTGAGTTTTTGACGTAGAATTGGGAGTGTTCAGCAATTAGCTGACTTTCAGCAGGATGTTTGGCCAGTAGTTGGGTGGGACAATAGAATGCTCGGACAATGGACGTAGTGGAAGACGGGTTTAAAGATTTTCGGGAGATTGTATAAACGAGGAATATGGAATGATTTTTCTCGAGGTATGGGTTTGGCTTTAATGTCAGAAAAAAGTTTAGAGTTGTTAAGGCTTTTTGTTGTCTTTTCCAGATAAGTGGTAGGGTCATTGGGAACAATTTTGTAATTGGATATCTTGAAAAGATTTTACATAAGTATTTTCTCACCAAAGAAGATTATAAGAACAAACACTTCCCATATTGTCGAAATTATCAGAACGCAGGGAACGGTAATTTTATCAAGTTAAAACATAGTATGAGTCAAAAAGTAACATAAACAAATGCAAGAAGTGAACGATAACTGGTTAGGATATAAAGATCCTTCCTGTAATCAAAATTTGATGAGCAATTAAAACAAAACGAAATGATGGCCATCAAGCAGCGTACAGAGTAATGTTTGATAGTACGCTGGGGTCGCCCCTTGCTAAAATCCAAAGATGAGATTAAGATTTTATGGAAGTTAAGATTATTACTTTCCATTTTTAAGTGATGGGCTATAATATTTTTTATTATATCCCGCATATCTCGCTGAAGTTGAGACAACATATAGAAAATACGTAATTTAGGCAAGAACAGGAAAAAAATATATATATTAAAAGATCTATTAATAAAGATAAACTCTCTAGTAGCGTGATTGAATCATATTCTCATAATTTTTAGTGTACTTGGACCTATGCTCATTCCATTAATCAAATCCAGCAAACCTTTGAGATATATTCGGATGAAAAAATTTCCCCATCTGATCTATACTGCTGAATCTATATTACACAGTAAGATTAAAGATCAAACTCTCCATAATGAAAAGTGCACACTTGTATTAATTCAAAAGTTATTTCCATAGCTTTTGATTTTTTTTCATTTTAAGTATGAAATGGTAATTTTTGGGATTTTATAGAGCAGTTACCAAATATATCGTGAGATTTCTCATTTCAACATTTGAAACATAATTTTTTTGGCAATGTAATTTTTTTCTGAAACAAGCAGTATTATATGTAAAACAAAATTGAATTTAGAAACAAAAATATTTTCTTTGATTGATATGCAATTAAATTTCTACAATTTCATTTATCAAATTGCTTGAATTTCAAATGTGCTTTCCCCTATAAAACTAAATTCCTAATAGAAATATATTTTTTGTGCTCTCTCTTCTATATTGAAGAGGACTTTTCATTTAAGCTTCTTTCATATATTCACAATATTACATAATCCCGCAATATGCTTTTAGTAGAATATGTTCATCCTATTAGCTTATGAAGAATGTTTCAATATTTAATAACTTTTGCTAGACACGTTTTATACTTAATTCTGTGGAAAATATTACGTAAACATCTTTAAAAACCATTTGGATAGGCACTTATCAACAGATTATATTCATAACGCATTTTTAAGTCGTCACATCAAAAGCCATAAAATTGGATAATGTTTCTTTTAACATAACCTCAATTTAAAATTACAGAAATAATTGATTGCAGAAAGCTTTATCTGAGTTTTGTTAACATCATTTTTATAGTTGGAACTATTTTTCTACTTGTAGAACTGTAAATGAATTGTGGGTGAGAAATGAGAAATTTTTAATCTGTATCTCTGATTTGTAAAATTCAAAGTTATTTAAAACAACAGTACAAATGAATGAATCAAATCTACGCAGTGTGTGAGTTAAATATCCCTATTTCATGATAATTTCTATTTAAAAATGAATGATGTACGGTATGGAGATTAAAAATTCCCAATTTAGCATTCTTCGTAAATCAGAAAGCCGTTGTTTTCTATTCATTTATCATTACAGAGATATTGAAGATCAAAGATGAGAGCATTTCGAATTATTAAATAGATCGTAGCTCTGGTGGAATATTTTTTCTTCTGTTGTTTCAACTAACATATCCTTGAGGCACACAATTTTTTTTAATATGAAGTTCAATAAGCAACTATCTATTTTCACTTGGAACGTATTTGGACCTTTTGATTAACAAATTGTTCTTGATGTAACGTGTTTCTTTTTATACTTCTACCCATATGATTTACAAGGCAAAAAGTTTGTTTAATGCCATACTAAAAGTGAAAAAGAAAAAAATATAAGTATTCAAGTAACATCTAGGGCAATGAATATCATATAATTAATTTGTCAAAAATATTAATTACAAATCTGTTGATTTCATTTTACAAATAATCCTCTCACGTGCTTTTAGACATCATAAAAAATTATATAATTTGATAGGCTTTAATTTTGAATAAATTTTATTGTCTGTAAAATATATAGACCCTGATATTTTGGCTTTCTATTGTCTTACAGCATCTTCACTCACTCGTTAAATATGGACAGTTGAAGGTATTCGATGAATCATTACTCTTATATTCGATTTCTATGTATTTATGATTCTGGTAATTTCTTATTCACTTGAGTAAACATAAAATGTACAATAAAAAATGTTTATGTCTGGAAATAAAACGGTGTTACTACCGCAATCCACTTTGAAACAAAAAATGACCCCATAAAATATTTTATCAAAAGATCCACATTAATGAAATGAATGTTATAAAAAAGTGGACTTATTACAAGAATTTTCATCTGATTGGACAATATACATTCTATATCTCGCTAAGAATAATGACAAGTATTGTTATTCCATGATTAAATAAATTTCAAGTTACTTTATGAATATAATAATCAACACAAATATTCTAGGAAACTTACGTAGTTTATTGTTTGAATGCAAAGATTGTATTGAAATATTTTGCACGGACCCGTACGGTTGCATTCGTAGAACTTTTTTCCGACGTTTAACAAAATTGGATGCGTTGTTCAAGATACATGTTCAACAACAGGCAGTGCAAACATCTCAACTATAGTAGGCTATAGTAGGAGATTGTAAAACCATAACTAGTTGAAACTTAATACTCTTTGCCTACACATACACAAAAGAAGCAACTTACCATACTTACAGTGTCCCTTAAGGGTCATTTCAATATATCCATTGAGACAATAAATATTAAAATCACCGGGGATTGCAGTTTTTGTGGAGAAAAGGAAAAAAACCCAAAACATCTAATTCCATAAGCAACAAGACTGCAAGTACCTTTGGCCAGGTATTTAGGTCAACTAAGATCGAAAACTGGTAACTAGCATCCTTAAATCCGTTTCCAATAATAGCATTCATCAATGGGAATGTAAGGAGAACGGTATTATACATTTCCAGCGCGGGATGCAATAGTTAATGGTTAATACAAATACAAACCGCTTATATTTCAATCTAGTCTAGTAGTATCAATAAAAGAGGTTATGAAACATACGAGTTTATTCGCCGTATTTTTTTAATCACATCTCGTATAACTTTAATGTCTAACTATAAAAGTTACTACAATGAGAAATATATATTTTTATACTTTCTTACAAATTTTCGAAATCATCAAGAACCGTTTATTAAACGTTAATTAAAAGGAACCTCGTTCAATGAATTATTTTGAACTATTAGAGACTCTTGTTGAGCGGTTAGGCCATAGTAGTCTTACTACTTATTGACTGTTAAGTATATACTCAATAAGTTTTGATTTACATAAAGAGATATTGTTCATTGCACTATTGTTTCTAAAACCCTATAATGAAACCATTGTTATCAAAGCGCGCCAGTAATTTAGAATATTTGAAATTTTTTCAGAAATCCATGATTTTCAGACGAAAAAAATCTGTTTTGGGGGCTATATTTATTACTTGATGACGATTTTGAGATTTTGCAAGACACGTAGTTTATATTAGTATACTACTTATATTTTTGAACGACGGCCAGTAACAAGTCTAATTCTTAGTTTTCATTCCTTATTCACCAATCAAATTGTTATAATCAATTAACGAGAGCCAGATATAATAACAGTTTTTAAGCTCACAATATCACAATTTGGGAGTCCTATTTGGGCTGTCAACGAGTGAATATCGATTGTTTACCGGTCGTCTAGATGGGCAATTAAATGTATACCAGTTTTTACGGTGTTGTGAATAGTAAAAGAATCTGGTTTTCACCAGTGGCGGACCATTAACACAGTTTTGTCCAGTGAGAAGTAGTTTCAGAAACTGTTCAACTTACTTATATTGTTCTCCAAGTTATCTAAACTTAGTGAATTACACATCATAAACACAGTCAATTCGATTAGTACATCTCCTATAAAAGCAGCAAACCAATTTCGCATGCTACCATTTACAAATAGCGGCCAGGGCCATATTCCAAATTCCGGCCAAATAAAATCAAATATCAATGATGTCTTCAATCAATAATACACAGTCAGACACTCCTACAACAGTCATCAAAAGCTATTCATCAGCAGTTAACCAAGCTGTTTTTCCAAGCAAACAACAAGCAATCGTTTTTTCCGCTATCAACAATGCCAAATTACAGGACTACCTTATCCCATTAAGATCAATCATTCAACCAAAAATTATTATTTTTTCATCAAGGCTTTCGAACAATCGTGTCTGTATGTACTTGGCAAACAAATCAGTTGTTGACAACTTCATGAACAAATATGGCTCCATAACCGTCAACGGCGAAAACTAGTAGCTCGTCGACTCATAACTCCGGCTGATAGAATCATACTTTCCAATGTAAGTCCAACCATCCCTCTTCAACTGCTAACAGATGAAATATTAAAATTAGGTCTAAATCCAGTTTCTCCCATGACGTTTCTAAAAATCGGTGCAACATTACCTGAGTATAGTCATATCCTAAGCTTCAGAAGACAGATTTACGTAAGCCCCTATACGCAACAGCTTCCAGACTCCATACTGATTGAATTCGAACAAACCAACTACCGAGTATTCCTCCAAAAAGATGGACTAACATGCTACAAATGCAAAGCTGATGGTCATATAGCCTCACAATGTATCAATAACTCCAGCCAATCAGAACCTAATACATATAGTTCAACATCAAATATTCAACCGCTTTCGACTTCCCAAACTCTTCTTAAAACCCAAATCCAAACTCTTCCACCATATTCGTCAACAAATAACATCAATACACAAAAATTGACTTCTTATCCAACAACAGAAGACTCTTCACTTAATCAAGAGACGCCCGCAACTTCAACGAATATGGAAGCAGAAACGGATGCAACAGATATTCCCAAAATCACAAACAAAAGGCCTATGGAAGACACCCCCACACCCGATAGCGATAATAACATAACGCCCGAAAAATTATTCCCTAAGCCAAAACCAATACTAAAAAAGAATAAATCGAGCAAGAAACAATCAACAATATCCTGCAAGGAGTTCATCGAAAATCATTCGCCACCTTTCATTCTGGACTACGACCAATTAATTGTTCTACTAGATAATGTAACCGGCTCACTCCAACCTGTAAATATAGCTCTAGATTTCACTTCTGACCTCCTTGCGCTTACTACTATGTTATCCGAATATATCCCTACATAAATGACGACAACAAAAACGAGAATCACCAAACTTAAAAAAAAAGATATTTACTCATCTTGGCCAAGACTTAATTAACTCTGAATCTAATTCATCTACTAACAACTGATTTGTCGCACATAACCCTCTCAAATTAGTCCAAAATTCAACTCAATTCTTCAATGGAACATAGATGGTTTCTACCATCGACTTGGTATGCTACAAGCTATTATTAAAGAATACTCCCCGGACATCATATGCCTTCAAGAATCCAATCTTAAACCAGATAGCAGCTATTCAAACAGTCAATTTCAATTCTTCCCCAAAACTCGTAATAATACCAAACGTGCTAGTGGAGGAGTGGTAACTTTAATAAGCAAATCTTTACAAGCAGATCACTTCCATGTAAACTCAGATATCGAAGCCCTTGTAGTAAAAATCACCAGCCAAAAAACCTCTTACATCTGTAATATATACCAATATTACAATCAATCAAATCACTGCTTCACAATATCCAGAACGACAAGAAATCTGTCGATTTCATTTGGATTCCTGCTCACATTGGCATCAGAGGCAACGAAAAAGCGGACCTATGTGCGCGTAACGCAATCGTAAACGTTAATGCTGAACTCATAACAAAGTGCGTGGTGAGTGACGTGAGAACACTTATTCGGGAAAAAGGTCACAACCACTGGCAACAAGACTGGCAGCGATCGCAAGACAAACGAATTTAAATCAACAGTGACACCGTGGAAGCTTCCAAAAATATCACGCAGAGCACAAGTGACTATTACTAGACTTAGAATAGGGCATTGCAAATTTACGCACACTTATCTTTTCAATAATGACAATGCTCCTATATGTGATCCATGTCAAGAACACTTAACAGTGAAACATGTCCTGATCAATTGCACTAAGTTCGACACGTACCGGCTAAAATATAGACTACCAACAGACTTAAATATACTCTTAGGTGTAAACTGCCCAGTTGATAAATTGTTGGGATTCCTAAAGGACATTAATCTACTAAACAAAATCTAATATTGTATATTGTTATACACCCCGCTAATCACCTTGGGTGGAAGCGGATTAGCTTGAAATAAAAAAAAAATATCACAATTTCTTTCGAAATGTTTATTTTGTAGAATAATAATTATTCAATAAAACGAGACTAAATTGATTCTTGTATCAACCAAAACTATGTCAGATCTGTTATTCGTCACATGTCTATCGGCGATAATGTACCTATCGTAAAGTCTAAAATTGTCGAATAACTTGTGATACGGTGTATAGTTATTGAGAGAGCGAAGAGTTTCTGATGAACAAGGCTACATACTTGATTATATCGGTGGAGATAGTCAGTATTAGCTAACACACCAAAAGCAGATATTAGTTTTGATAACTTGATCTTAACAAGCCATCATCAAGGCTCCGATCGCTGTAAAAAGGGTTCCGCTAGTAAGCCCTCTATAAGCTGATTGAGGTCATGATAATATTTGCCGTGTAATACCTTTTTTGACCATTGCGTCAGCTCCTCAGTATCTAATACTAACTTGAAGTCAGAATCTGGTGAGGCGAGGCTCCCCTTTCTCTATTTCCTTTATGATATCTTCGTTGGGTAGTTGAACATTTACGTCTATGACAATGCCTTTCTTGATGTGTGAGATCTTGCACTTAGAGAGTCCCAACTCCATACGTATGTTATGTGAGTGGAGAATCGAGGTGTTAAATCGAGAAAGTTATTGATTTAACGCTTCTTTGCTGCGTATAGCATGATTTCATACATGTGGAGAAGATGGGAAATGGTATAGTTGATGTTAAAGCCGTATCATTGAGCATAATGAATAGGGGACTCGTTAAAAGGCTGAATCAAAATGGGCTCACGGAGTCATTCTAGCATACTTCCCTACGAATGGGTATCAGTATTGATGGACCAATCTACAAATATAACTTTGTTCGCTATCCTTCCAACGTTGTTGAAAAAAGGTTTAAAATAGTTGAGTGGACTTGCAACACCTCCACAAGTCAATAATGAGGCATACGCCTTCTTGTAATCCACGAAAGCAATAGGTATATGTGTACGCTTGGGAATTTCTTATACCAGAAATTTTGGACATTATGAACTGTGCTTTTCACTTGTTAACATTTTGGACTACATCAGTAATTTTCAGTAGTGTGAAATGATCAAACTACATCGGAACAGTGTTCAACCACTTCTCTTCGGCTTCTATCCAGTCGGTATTTCTGTTGTGGGTTTTGAGCGTTGACCGTAATGGGTTCATTACTGTTCCAACGTTTGCTTCGATGGTATAAGTACGTTGGTGTTATTATCGGGCAATTTTTGTAGAATCTTTTTGGGTTGTTATGAAAAATTTTATTCTGTTGCTTCTCCTTTGTCACTTAATGCATCTCGATAAATGCTTTGATTTCACTTTAAATCAATATACTCTCGCAAATGTTATTGATATTCTGGAAGTTCTGCAACAGCTTTACAATAAAAAAGCAAATGAAGGCGCTCGAGCTTATTGTAGTGTTACAGAGGTACTCTATTAATGATAATAATACTCCTGCAATCTCATTATTAGATCTACGTTGGTATTTTTGGTTGTATTGTTTGGTTTGTGCCTTCAAATTCCACTAATATTCCGCTAAAGCCTTGTGCATTTCGAATGTCACTTCATCGACGCTATTTTGTTGGGGGTATCTGTCACAATCGGGAATGATGTAATTATCGATAATTAATTCTTCTTTTTGGCCACAGTGGGCTTCACCGAGTGTACCGTTTACCTCTTGCGCTACGGGATAATCATCCGTTCTTTGAAGATCTAGAAGGAGTTTTCTTAGGAATTGCTACAAGATGGAATTTCTCTTCTGATTAGTCTCGGGGCCAAAACAAAAATTAATTGATTATATTGTATTTATTATAAATGAGAAATACAATAAATGTGATGAAGAGTATAGAATCAGAACTATTTTAAATCGACATTATATTTCTAATTCGTTTCTACTTTTATTTCTTGTTTTAATATCTGTTCTTATCTATAAGCTCGACTAAGTTATGGTTCTTTATCTCTTCCGTACTGGGTTATAAAATTATTAATATCCTTCGCTATAATTGACTCTAGCCTAATAGGTGTACCTCATATTATTGCCCTTTAACTGCTTCCACCATATTATGGACCATATCTGAGTTGTTCATTTTATTTTCTTCTTGGAATAATCTTCGGTCAAGTCACAACTCACGTGCCAGAAATTTCATATATTATTACTTAAAAAATTGGACATACCATAAACTGAAGATTGAAATTAAGACGATTAACAGAACTATTTTGATCTCATCAATTGAAAAACACAAAATTTGAAAAATTATCATTGCTGTCAACTTTAATTAAGGAGAAGGTTATAACTATTCAAATTCAAATTCAAATTTTATTAATGAAGACTTCATTGACAAAAAACAGATCAAATTACATGGCACATGAATAAGTAGATCTTCTTATTTTGATATCATCCTCAATTGATGAGCTATTGTTGGAGTAACTACGTTGAATGTAGTTAATATATCTGATCATTACTGTAGATTCTAAATTTCAATATATTTTCATTATTTCTCAATAAAATTATTTTAGAATTTTTAATAAATTTAATAATCGAATAATAATTTCTCTTTATTTAGAATATACTTAGAATCGTTGATTAGTATTACCAATTGGAATTTCTCACAAAATGTATACAGGGTTTTCCAATACGCACATTTATGTCATGGTTAGATTTGATAAATGTTTTTATAGGATTTATGAAGTTAGTTGTACGCAATTTCTCACCAATTACAAGACGAATGAAAATAGAAAATGTATTGATATTCGAATAAATTGTATACATTTTCATTTTATGAGAAACCAGCAATCTAGATATTACAAAAATATGGTTTTTCTGTAGTTTTAGTATATCAAAGATGAGCAGTTCATAAATATATGTTTAAAAATTCTGATATTTCTAGCTAGCAGATATTTTAAGATGTTGAAATTGTCCAATCGGTAGGAGCTTGCATTCTTGAAGCGCCTGAATTGCATTCCTACAAACTCACAGCCATCTGAAAACTGCTGAAAAATTGCTCTGACACATTAATGCAGTTTTCTGAACAAAAAATTAATTCGGTGGTCGAGAACAACACTATTGTTTTGGAGGATCGCCCTACTCTATGCCCAAAAAAGTTACTCTGTCGGCAGGGCTTGCAGGAAATCGAATTATAGAATGATTCCGCGACAAAACTCTGAGTGGTGTATGATATTTGGAATTCTTGTATGAAGAATTAGTGGTGCAATTGCTCAATTTGTTTTCTAACCCTATACAATAGACATATCTAGTTCCAACAAGATGATGCGCTCGATCATTTCGTAAGATCTTAGTATCTCGATGTGGTGTCTCCAGACAAATAGGTCATTTGATAAAATAACCAGATTCAGAGGTAACCAGAATCAATATTTCTTTCAAACGTCATTTTGAATATTGACACCAATGAATTTAATGTTTTTACAAGAATTAACAAAATTTAAATGAGAAATTTTATGTTATGTTGATTCAAATGACTCAAATACCCAGCTGTATAGCGCACACAAGTTTTTGTAATATAGAAATTACTCTGACAGTTTCCGAGGCTAATGTGACAGTTCTGTGAGCGTTTTTTCTTTTTACGAGGGGCAGGTTGCTGGCCTCACCCCTTAACCCTCCTCCTTTATCCGGGTTTGGGACCGGCAGTGATAGTCAATGGGCTACTCAAACCACCCATCAACCACCCTAGGCGGAGAATACAATAAACCCATGTACACATGTTTCGTAGATCTAAAGCAAGTATTCGATAGAGTAAAACTCAACGCTGTAATCCACCGACTAAACCAAAAAGGCGTCAAGAAGCATTATACAAATCTAGTAAGGCAACTTAACATCAACACCAAAACAAGAATAAAAACAGACTGTGGGCTAACAAGGGAACTCAAAGTCTCATCCGGCATAAGACAGGGAGATAGCCTCAGCCCATGCCTTTTCAACGTAATAATGGACCAAATAATTGAGAGCGTAAACGAAGTTAATGCAGGATTCGAAATAAATAACCGTCGCCTGAGAATCCTTTGCTACGCAGATGACGCTATACTTATAGCTGAAAATGAAGACGATCTACAACGCCTCCTTCATAAATTTAACCTGACGGCACAGAGACTTAGCATGGAAGTCTCATGCGAGAAAACACAAAGCATGGTAATATCCAAAGACCCAATAAGATGCAAGTTGGTAGTAAATGAGCGCATTATAGAGCAAGTAATGAATTTCAACTAAATGGGCGTAGAAACAACGAGCAGCAGAAACATAACGGACGAGGTAGATAAGCAGATCAAGAAAGCAACTAGAATATCGGGATATTTACGGGACATTATATGGAGAAATAAATATATAGAGCATAGAAAGTAAGACGCGAATCTACAAGACCTGTATCAGACCCATACTAACCTATGCCGCAGAAACAAGGGCAGACACAAAACAAATAAAGAGAAAAATGAGAACAGCAGAGATGAAGATATTACGAACAATAAAGGGTACCACACTCCACGATAGAATACCCAACACAGATACCTTAAGAGAACTGGGAGTACAAGATGTCGTTAGATGGGTAAGAGCAAGACGCCGACAATGGAGAGACCATATTTACGGACGACGAACTATGGTCGGCTAGTTAGAAAATGTGTGCATTTCGGTCTACCTCAATTTTTACATATTCTTAAAAGGAATTTCGATTGCATTTCGGATATCATCAAACAATGAAAGTACGGAATTAAAAGCATTTGCTCAGTTGAAATAATTCGAATAAATAGAGTATAACTATATAAAGCAAGTATGAAAATATCCATAAAAATGTCATATAACAACATCAACGATTACATCATTTCTCTAAATTCGGACGCTCTGTCTACATGTGTGTAAATAATTCTGATTGTAATCACCAATTGGCGCGTTAGAACATTTGATCTAATAGTTTTCTTCCTAACCATAGACCCTGTATAATAAAAATAATACATAATCAACTTATTTTCCATTTTATTGCATAATAAACGACAAGTATAAATAATTGCTTCAAATATAATAAATCCTGACATCTACGGTTTATCTGAGTAAAAAGAAAAAGAAACGAAAATAATGCATAATTGTATTACTAACGCGAACGGGGTGAAGAACCACTTAATGGGGTTCAAGAGTTCATTCTGTTGTTCTAAAAACCAAATAGGTACAGTAGGTCGCAATGAACTATAGATTGAATAAATTGGAATATTATTTGTTAGAAATTCAGTTGTTTTAGCAGAAAACAATCATCAAAATTCCAACTAACGCACTCAAAATAATGTGCAGATAAGAAAGAGATTATCTAAAAAATAATATGGCCATATAAAACCGTTCATGTCAATATAATTCACACAGCTCCATATTAAGGGTAAGATTGTCAAGAAAAAAATATTATCGACACCTAGGGGAACGCCTGTTATTCTGAACGGACGTATTGGTTAATTGCCCAAAAAGTTTTGTTTTACGACTTTCGTCGTTAAATGCCATTTAATGTTTCATTTTTAATACGGTGACAATACTTTCCGTCTATATCATGACTTGCATATAAAAACTTTGAACTTGTTATTATCGTAAAAAGGAATGATTATAGTAATATCAGTTAAATGCTTTTAAGGGCGCGTTCGAAGGGGTAATTTTAGAGAGCAATTTTGTTGCCATCATATTTTTTCTTAAATTGGGCAATCCTCTATTTACTAATAGATATGTAAGTATTGTAACTATCTGAAAAGTCTAACCTTAAAAATGTTGTGAGGCAAAGTATATTGATAATTATTTTTTCAACACAATGTATTATTCAACAGCATCTATATTTTAATTTATATAATAAATTTTCAAGCACGATATTTCCATTCCTAATAAAGAACAAATTGACGCATTCAAAAGAATATTCTTTTCCAATTTTCTGATAATCACTGAGCGGAAAATAAGAAAATGACAGAACTTATTTTTATATCTGACCATTTTGCTCACAATAAATGCCAGTTTATATATTGGAGGAAAAAGACATAAACCAATAATATTCTCCAAGGTATATTTGATTAATTTGTCGAAACTTATTAACGTCTTTATTAGTGGTATCTTATATCATTTGATGAACTTTCTGGCTTGACGAATTATGTCGTATTTCGTGACATTATTGAGGAAATAAAAACATATGAGAAATACAATTTTATTAATAAGAGTGAGTCATCAGTACGCTTACGGCTTTCATATACCCCAAATTTCCACGAATATTCCCTAAGAAGAAATACCAGATGAAAACAAAACTACTGTGAAGTGATTTATGCCACAAGTTGCCATAGTAAATATGGTGAAAGTAATAGTTTCATTCACATCTCTAACTATCCCCTATAATCTATCCAGCTATCCAGTAACGTATTCTCATTAAGAATATAGTTTTGTTTCCACCATTTATGTTAAATGAGTCTTAATATCTCCAATGCAAAATTCTTGTGTTTTTCATTCAATAACTTCGGTCGATGCACCATGATGATCGGATAAGGCCAAATTTGGAGAATATCTAGCTTGTGAAAGAGCTCCCAATCCCAAATGGAAAAGTTTTTCGTAGTGTGTCTTGTTGTAATCAGTCGTAATCTATCGCGATGAACAATTGCCGATCAATCTACCGATTAATAAACGCGGGTTCTTTTTCTCTCTAAGCTAGGTCTAAACTTCACAATTTCCCTTCACTTGGTTTTGACGATAGAGAAGCAGAATGATGATTGTGTGTGTGGATGTTTCATTTGATCCATTTTCTCAACTTTTGGACATCACCAAGTGACGGCGATTGATTGCAAATAGTTATTACAGGCAGTGTAAAGCTGTGGTTACGTTATTTGAGGATATTTACAAAATTTAAATGAGCACTAGAAAACAACATCAATTATTCGTACACCTATCACTTTAAAGCTCAATATTCTGTAAGCTGTTGAGTTGTTACTCTCGAGAAAAGGAAAAAAATGTGATTTTCTGGGCACGGATAACATAATTTTTTTTTGCTTATTTCATTATACCCAAATATTTAGACGTATTATTCAAGTTTGGTGGCATATTTTGTCAAATTTATGATAATTTACAGTTTACATTTGATTTGAAACAGGAAACTTATTGGACCATATTCCAAGTATTTTATAATATCTTTATCAATAAGTAGTTAGATCTTTCAGATTTCCCTAAAACTCATTAATTCAATTATTCAATTCGTTTCTTAAGCAGAATGTGAACTGTTTCCAAGTTGTAAGAGGAGATGCAAGAAACTTCTTGTTCTGAATGGTTTTGCAAAAGGGTTATTCACAAATAGGTGCTTTATGTACATTTGTGGAAAAGTTTGAATTTTGTTATGCGTCTCAAACTTATAAATTATCCAATAGACGAACATTGTGGAACACCTCTTCACAAAAGAAATGAAAGCATTTAACGCTGAAATACTGCAGATAAATATTACGTAGAAACAAATTGAAAAATTGGAAAATACTCGAAAATAATATCATTTCTCTAGTTGATGATTCTAAATCAGGGGTATCCTGATTTAGAATTTTTCAACAAAACCTTCCTCAGTTGCCGTGAAATATTTAGATAAAACAAACAATATATCTGTTAATATATTAATCCATGAAAATTTGACCAACATATTTCTACCAAATTTAGATTTTGAACTTCTCAAAGTTCGCTGATAACATTGTTGGCAGCATTTATAACATCCTCATTTGTGATTATGTCTTTATATTTTACACCACATACTTTTCAAAACTGCACAGTTTATCTGAGAGAAACGAAAAATCGAACAATGAGCATAATTGTCATTTTATTACCTCTTGAAATTTATCACTTTATAAACAAGTTTGAAGCGGTTTCGGTTTGACTATGAAATGCCTTTGCATACATTCTTTAGGTTGTGTATAATTAAATTTGCCTGTCAGCTTTTTTTTCATCTTCACTATATATTGTATTCGAAAAAATCTTTATTGCTAATAAAATTAATCTCGTAAAGAACTCGTTAGCGTCGGGACAAAATTCTGCCATTATATTCTACTTCTTAGAAAACGAACGATTGAAATTATCTCTCTTGGGGAGTTAAGTGTCAATGAAGGTGACAAAGAGATCTTATCCGATGTGTGTAAAAGGAGACACCACCCAGACCCGGAAAACGATATGTTCACTTAATAACGATTTAAATGGACCATGCGAGTGATTGTTCCACATAAAACGGTCCTGGTCATAGAAGAAGAACATTGCTTCCAGTTGTGAACATAGGCGTCCTCGATATAATCATAAATAGTTTAAAAAATCTTAATATATAGCTTACTTATTTCGATTTAATCTGCTTACCAAGATCCTATCTTCAATATTTAGTTCTTTCATTTAACAATTATAAATAATTTACAGTATTTTAGTTTAAACTTGAAATGGTTGAATAGTTGATGAGTATAAGGTAAAACCAATTATAATTCAGTACCAGACATCAAAAACATTCTCACTTATTTTAGGATTCTGATTAATATATATTCGCAATAGTCACAAAATTGTATTATGGATATTAACCATTCGACAGTTAATAAACTTATGATTTTTATCTTGCAAAAGATGTTATAAAGTTAGTTGTTTTTTTGGAAACAGTAATCTCTTCCACAGTTTGCTGGCTTCGAGATCACCCCTAATTTATCTGCTGGTTGCAATCCCTTTATCTGATCTATTAATTCCGTATCTTAGGAATTTCCAGTATTCATTATTTTTCTCGTTAAACACTCTACCCTCATTCTTCGGTATGTCCACGCCTATTCATTAATTTCTTGTATATTTTCCAGTCCCACTTATGTTATGCTTCGTACGGCTATTTCGTTATATATTTTTATTTCTACACTCCATATCCATATTTTTGTTTCTTAGTATTATTTTTTTATCCAGAAACTGTATGAACAGTATTGGGCTGAAACTCTCCCCTTCTTTTATTCCTCTCCTCATTGTGTACTTATTTGATTTTTGCTCTCTAATAGGTACTCTCGCCCTCACTATTATGTCTGTACTTCTCATATGCTGTATTAATTATAGGTATTTTTGAATTTTCACTCTAGCTATCGTGTTATGAACTAATTTAAAATCAATAAATACTAGGCACAGTTAAGCCTTTTTTTATTGCTTCAGAGACTGTCTGTATTTTATATAGTTTATGTTTTAAGCAGTGCCTCACTTTTTTTCCAAAATTCACTTGTGAAGATTAGATACTAATTATTTGTATATTCACATATTTTTCTTACTAACATTTAGTATTAGAATCAATACTTCCTTTATTCCAGCTTGCACTTCCACCTATGATTCAGACTGGATAATTCAACGGCACTTACGAACGGAAACAAACTTTATTAAATTGCTTCACTCCAAGTTCGACGTAAAATAGCTCTGAAAGTTTTTGATTAAAAAAATATCGTCCTGACTTGCTAGAACTTTCTCAGATTAAACGCGAGCTTTTTATTTTAACAGTCTGACCATTTTATTAGAAAATAGAAAATTTTTCACTGTAAAATACTTATATGTACTCGAGAAAAAATAAAATTACTCAAATTATTTAATATAAAAATCGAATCAACTTTAAAAAACCAGCTGACCCATGTCGATTCCTTCAGCACAAGATTTGAAATCAGTAGTAAAGTACAATGATTGTGTTTTATTCAGGTAGCAGATTCAGAGTTACGAGCTCTTATCATAACAGATACAGTAATATTAGACCCATTCTAGGAAATAAAGTTGTGTATTGTAATATGCTACGTAATTAATGTTAATTGATGAGCTTAAGTCGACTGAATGAACACATAATAGTTGAATAAAACGTGATATTATCAAAAAGTGTATGGAAGTAACGTGTAGAAGAGACTGAATAATGAGCTGAGAATAGAATTATAGCAACTAGATTGAGTTATTTGTCGAACATGATAATACTTCTGCAAATTATAGTGGCAAGTGAGGAGAGAATATTATTAAATTCAAAGTTCATCGCCAATTTGTCATTGAAAAAGACCAGTTTGATTACCTCCCAGATCAACAGATATGAGTACTTTTGGTTTTTTCTTCTGAAGTTGATTGAAAGAAAAGGTTAATTTCTACTTTTTAAAAGGCCGGAAGAAATACTGAGCGACATACGTCTTGTAAAAAAAATATGAACCCGACTTATGAAATCGTATTTATAAAATTTAAAAATGCGTCGATCACACAATAATATCTGAAGATATTTTTAATGTTATTAGATTGACAAGAAGCTTTAAACAGCCTTTGATCTGTTTGATAATTTATACTCTTCAGATTTTGTAAACAAACCAAGTTCGACCACTCAATATTTATTTTCAGGTGTATTAGATAATTATTACAACCTCAGTTTTATGTATTTGATTTTTATACCGTAACGGTTCGTATGAATTAATCTTTTTTTAAGAAGAGGTGGGCTGAACCAAAGACAAATTACTCGTGAGCTAAACCGCTTCTAAGGAGTGGTCAAAAACTTATTCAAACCCGGGGCAGACGATTAGGGGGAAAGTAAAAGAAGCAGAAGACTTCCATAATTTTGTGAACAAGGGAAAAGGGCAGATTTGAGAAAAATCTCAAAAGCAGGAGCATCCTCCGATTGCGAGGCGATTCAATCTATTGTGTGATGGCTTAATCAGGGAATCACAAATCTCAAAATATTGCAAGGTAATGCGAAAACCTCTATGACAACCATTCGCAACGACGACTGAATTTCACTGAAAATAATTCCAAAAATAGCCAATAACTCTAAAATGTTTGACACATTGATAATCCAGATGGTTCAAATTATTACTGGCATGACGTTAGAAAAGAACAAAAATGCCGGAGTTATGGTGTGAGCTCTTAATAAAAAGACGAAACCACAAATCGCATCGTTCCTGGAAAATGAATGCAGCTTTGTATCAAAAAGATATGATAGAGTTTCTATTTTCTGTTGGAAGAAGAATGCGTGATTTTTTGGTCGGATAACGCGCCGATTCATACTGCACAATGGTTTAAAGTTTCCGGAATAAAAATTTGGATTACCGAATATCAATCCAATAAAAAAAATTCCAAAACAAATCACTTGAATAAATGCCAACATTATCTCTTTTAGTTTATTTTTTCACAGAATAACAATATAGCCGAAAGCATGGTACGTTCATAATTAAATGTGTGAATTAGCGCAAGATCTCTAAGGCCGAATACACACAGATCAACTCAAAGTAAACTCATTTCTGATGCAAATCCTAGCCAGTTTGCAATGAAAAACATCCTTCGTATATGAATGATGAAGATTCTTTTGTTTTCAATCTGATCACAATCACTTCAATAGTTTAGTCATACGTTCTACTAAAAACTCTGTCTTTATTTTAATTTGTTTATTTTTGTTTGAAACGTTTACACTTGCGTAGATCGAGGGGTGCCTGTCATGTGGAGACGCCTGTGGTGGATCTCGAACTTCTGCAAGTTTGCACTTCTCCAAAGGAAGAAGCTCCGATAAATTCCGATAAATTGAAAATATCTCGCTGTACGTCAAACTATACGAATCACAACTAATAATTCAACACAACGAGTATAGGAATGAAAATTTCCATCTCTCTCTTCCAACAAGAGAATGTAGGAGTTTGTTCATGAATCGAAAATTTTTAAAAATTAACAACATAAAGATAATTATAATACCAAGATGTTGATCCATTTAGGACTCACATAATTAAAAGGAAGTAATACTTTGTTCTTGGGAAATTTTTATAAATAAACAAATTTTGGGACTTGTTTAACGAGTCACCACTCTTTATTTAGCTGCCTCTCAATTCTATGGCTTAGGGTATTTGTCCGGTTTGCCTTCTTAAACTACTGTACGTTGCAATTTGTCAAGTGCTCAAAACAAACAGCTTATACTACACTATTAGTAATTTGTTTCGGTTATAATGTATGTGGATATAATTAAAATCTATATAACAAGAAAATTAGTTGTAATAGCATATGGTCGTATTATACAGTATGTCTACTTAAGCTGGTACCATATGGAAAACTTTTTTATTAGTGGTTTTATGAAAACTTATTCTTGATAAAAAGTTGTGCATGGTTCAAAAGTTAAAATTCAGCCATCAGATATTATTTTTTTAAAGCAGTATACCAGGTTTGTCAAAAAACTTGAATTATGTACAAGAATAAAGTATCTTTATTTTTCACAATTCACGAAAATGTTATAAATTTTTTTTTGGATTACAAGTTATATTCAAATATGCAATTACAGCCATTTATTAGGAAAATTCAGGTTTTGTAATTATTTACTAATCATTCCGTATTAACCTTGGAACCTTGCAATTTACATACGTAATGAATGCATAGTAATATTTATTGTAAAATTTGAAAAATCCATACAAAGAATATTTGTTGGACACAAACAAACATAATTTAAATTTTAATTCAATGTCCTACAGGTTCGACATATCCACCTTCTCTTTGTAAACATTCAATTGTTCTTCTGTCAAACTCTTGTATTACTTTCCGTATCATATTTGGAGTAATTTTTTAACATTATTCAGAAATAATCCTCTCCAAATGGTCTACATCTTCAATTGGTCCTCGCTGATAAACCTGCTGTTTTAAGTAGCCCCATAAAAACAGTCAAAGGGAGTACTCTAAAGTTTAATGCAGTATGGATCGCAATACCGTCTTGTTGGAACCAAATTGTCATACGTTCTTTTAACGAAAGATCGTGCAAAGAATCACTTACTTGATTTTCTAATAATTGTGCGGCATTTATGGAAGGTCGAAAAAAGGGTCCCACTAATTTATTTATGTACACACCACATCATACGTTCGTTTTAAAAGAATATTGGTTCCTAGTTTGGATTACTGTTAGACCACCAGCGACAATTTTGTGATGAGATGGTTCCGTTTGAAGAAAATGTTGCCTCATCGAAAAATAATATAGTTTTGGAAAAAACGGGTCTTTATCCAACTTTCCTTGGATCAGAGCGCTGAATTCAAAACGAATATCGTAATCCCTTGGTAGTAACGTGTGTAAAAATTGCGGGAGTACCCATGACTTTCTATACTTCCACTAGCCTTAAATTTATTTAAAATTTTTGTAACTGTTGAATGGCTAATGTTTCTATGCGGATGTCTATAATTAAAAATATTTGCGGCCTCTCTATGTGCTCTGTAATTGTCTCCAACAATTAACACAAATTCTATTTTTTTCTTCATGATTTGGTAAATTTGCCATTTTTATTGTAATGTTATAAACAAGAACTTACTCTGACATTCACTGTCACATACTTCATGTCAGGGCATCCTAGATGGCGTTAAATTTTATCCAGCCGGAATAATTAATACGGAATGATTAGTAAATAATCACAAAACCAAAACAACTTTACTTTATAACATTTTTCTGAATTTAAAAAAAAGTAACTTTTTTTCATAAAACTACTTATAAAAAAGTTTTCCGTATGGTTCCAACTTAAGTAGACACACTGTATATATTTCTGTAGAGATTGTTAGTTTTTGGAAAGTGAAGTCTCTCAACTAAGTTTGATAAATAATACTTGAGAAAAAATGAAAAAACTTATATCTATGAGATAACAAAATAGCAACTACATAGTTGAAACAACTGTTCATTTACTAGTAAATGTCTTTTATATGAGAATCTATTGAATCACAATTGATCTATGATAGTATTGTTCCATATAGAACAAGTTTTGTTCTCTGGAACCCTTTAACTACTCTTTAACCGTATTCATTTGAACACTGTCTGACCTAAAGAGCAATATTTTAAAAATATATTCCATTACCAAAAGGACACCTGGTATCTACTATTTATTATTGTTAATAAATACTTTCTAGAAGCCAATATGGATATTTTATTGTTGTAGCATCATTTTTTAATTTGTCCATTCTTTGTACAAACGTGATGAATGCACAGCGGATGCTCTTTGTCGAAGGGTTAAATGGCAGGCGACATGTTTTAATCACGTTATTAAATAACTGCATATTGTTAAAACTCATTTAAATCATTTACAGAGTCAGGTAATTTGGTTTGCTTTATTGACAACTTTGTTTAACATGCATAAAGGGTAGTGAGATTTTCTATTCAATTTTGGCGGTTAACCTATTGTCGACTATTTCACTGACAAAATATCCAAAACTTTTGTGAAATTAGAATATAATTAGGTATATCACGTATAGACATTATTGAATAGTAATATTACATGGAACGTCTCTAGTAGTTGTGTATCGAGTTTGATAATTTCATTTTGTATAGTGTATTCACGAAATATTCAGAAAACCCCTAACTTCGTAAGAACCGAGCAGATGCGTATAGAGGAGCACAAAATATGAGGATTGGGGGTAAAGTACCACCCAAAATTTAAAAAAATAATAATTTATTTGCAACCTTTAACTTATGAGTATACTAAATATAAATACTCTATAAGACTATTAAGGACATTTAGTAAATGTAAATAGAAGGTGATCGAATAATTTTGGGGGATTAATTAGGAGCATTTAAATGTTAGTTTTTTTATCCGTCTGTTGTTTTATAAAACTATATCTTCATGCCATGGATAATTTGATTCTAAAACTTTTTTTAAAAGTCGAATAACTAAAGACATGTTTTCAACAATGTTAATTAAAAATTTACAAAAAAGTCAATGGTTTGCTTTAAATTTATACATCAAATTTGACAAGCTGCAATGCTAGTAATTGAGTTTTTTGAATGAGTGGAAAACGCTCATTTAGCGAACAAGTGAATATGTTATTGGTATTAGGTTTTTGCTAAGAAAACTGCAGAAGAGACGTGGAAGAATATCGGAGGAGGTTTTCTAAGTGCGTGATTTCTCACAGAAAAAGATTTTCTAATGTTAGAATACGAGATTCCGAAGCAAAAAATTTTATAGTGTTAATCAAGAACGCCCTGTACAAATGGGTATGCGAGAATATTTTGAATCAACTGACAGATAAGAAACTAATGAATCTCCCAGAATAACAGTTTTACGCAGTACACCAAATTTAGTATTTTTAATTATAAAGGTTGGACTGACAAAATACTTTCACCAAACAAAAACACGCCAATAAAAACGATTTGATGCAAGTCGCGTTCTCGTGATAAAAAATTAAGCCTATTTATCAAGTTTTGGTTTCCACAAATCGTTTCACAAACGTTTAAGAACCCCACGACAATACAAACACAATATACCTAAAATGGTAATACTAGCCGATTAACAAGCCAGTGCAAATTCAAACTTGTCATTGCTTGTCTCAATAGATAAGAGTATGACATAATTGATATTGTTGCGGCCCGAATGAATACTGCTAAAATAATTTATTTACCATATTTTCTTATTACTACTCGGACGTTCCGAATACATTAACAAAACTATTAAAAGATCTTTATTTTGGCGATAAAGAGCATGCACAACCACTTAATAAATAATATTTTGTATGTTGTTAAGTACGGGTATTATATGCTTTACTACATACTGGATACTTCCATTATCTAACACGTTAAGCTTTTTAAATTACTGACCTTTGTGAAATAAATGGCAGACTGTTAAAATTGACGGGTCTGATAAAATTATGAATAATAAAACAGACTTGAATGGAGTTGGTTTCAACGCTCAATGTAGATGTAATAAGATATAATGGAAATAAAAGTATATTCTCAGAACAAAAGTTGAAAGTATAAATACCGTGTCACGTATTTTGTTTCTTTTTTTGTTTCTGATTCAGCTTGAATAATGTGCTAACGAAGGATCCTCTTTTGTTCAATATCCAAACAAACCCGAAATCACTCTACTAGTTTTTAACCGAGTAAAATATTTAATTATAAAAATCCAATAAAATGTAAATTATCGTTGTTTTTAATATGAGATTTTCCTTATTGATTATTAAGCACTAAAATGGATACTCTTTAAACAACCTATATCGAGGCAATAGTCAATGATGCAGAGTATATCAAAAATACAGTCAGATTATTTACTTTATTTGGACATCAAATACGGAGTACTCAAATTTTCCAAAGAGCAACTTATTAATGGAAATATAATCGCGTTCACAGAAAGTTTGTATTGAGTCGTTAACTTGATTTAGCGTTTCATTCTCTGGCCATATATTATTTCAAAGAATGCTGTCCATTTCGTTGACAGACACCGAAATTTGAATTATGAATAAGCACTAATTTGACGCGAATTTAGTTACACAATCATAGCATTGAGCACCTTATTTTTCACATTATCCTTCAAATCCTGTAGGTCGACAGCAGTTTCAAAATTTGTCCCATGATAATGTTTATGACTGTAAAGCATTGCCTCTTTTAAGCAATTATTGTGTGATGAAGTACCACATTTTGTACACCAAGAGGCATAATTTATTTTTTTTACAGTTTTCCGACATCTAATATATGCTTCCGATGACATCTGTGGTGTTCCAGCATCAGGATCTGACGTTCCTTTTCAGTATTTGCAAATCAAATTTGATCTGAATACCGAATATCTCCAACTTTCGTGATTTTCGAATAAAATTTTACTGTGGTGGAAAACAAAAAATCCAATGATAATAATTATTCTTATCAGAATGTTTTTTATAATTACAGTTGGAATGTAAAAACAAACTTATATCACTAAACTGAGGTTTCTCATGTTTCGCACAATTGCACAAATCAACTTAATCATCATTAACACAATGCTCTCAAGAAGGACAATTTGTTCATAAAAATGTTTTATTCTCTTTTACTGACAGTTGAACAGATGAAGATATCTTTTAAGTTGTATAATACTTTCTTGTGGTTGCTTCATGATGACCTTTTAATGTCAAAATCAATGGGGTTATATTCATACCTAATATATGTGTCGGCTGCCAAAAAAAGGAACCATAGTAATTTAAAATCATTAAGCTGTTTATCTGTAGGATGCGGTTATTTGCAAGTCATTAAACAAGTACTCTACTTATAAATACGTAAATGTATCTCTTTTCTAATTTGAATGGAGATCATCAACATAAACTCTCATATTTTTGGTTCAATTATAAAAACATATAACATTGCTTAAAAAAATCTATTGAGAATGTGATGTTCTTTTTTGCGATTCGCCATAATTATTTGTACCAAAATTTTTAATCGAGAATTTTGAACCCATCAAATGCCATTCACTATTTTTGTCTTCCAACAATATTTTTTTATAAGGGCTGTGTATAATTGATAAAAGCTCATTTTTCAATGAATCCATCAATTCATGTAAAGTATTACTATGACTTCTGCAGGGACAAATAGTTGCCTAACACGTAAAATCCATTCGATCTTGATAAATTTTTATTTATTAGTTGGGAAAAACACCATGTGCAACTTTTATTTATTTTGATATTTCCTCTTCTTTTGTTTTACGACACCCTAATCATTATAATGGTCCGGGAATATTACAGTTTACCAACGACTAAAAAGCTTGGACAGCAACGGTTATTAAATATGTATCTTGTCTATTAAAATGTGTCTGGTTACGGTGTTTACTATAGTATAACAAACTAAAGACGAAATTAATTGACTATATTCCAGGCACAGGGATTTGATTTGTGTAAAATCATGCTATTTATAGTAAATCCACTGTCATTTTCTGTATGAGTTAGTACTGATTACTTGTGATATTTGTTTAAACCAATATTTTTCCAAACGTTTATCAAGTTGTGAACTTTTCGATTTGTTCACGAATTTTTACCATTTAAGTGCAACAGTTTCGTCGCCACACGATAAATTACTGTACACATTTCATGTTATGCTTAACAAAGGTAAATTTTAGTTTCAGAAATAAATGCGAGGTATCACGACACATGTTGAAATTCATGTCGATTTTTTGATTACCTTGTCAGACGGTTCCTGTTATAATCCTGTTATATTTTCACCTCTGTTACAATGTTTTTTTTGGTGAAACCATGTGAAATATTTGTATCTCCTAACTATCATAACCACGTTCTGAATATCAGGATTTGTCCTCTCCTTTTCTTTAAAAATATAATAATAAAGATATAAGTGTACACAACAGACACTAAATGTTGCGTGGACCAACAAAGTGCATGACTTAATTCCGTGGAGCTGTGATTTGATACTTGTTACACAATTAGATAGTAACCTTACTTAGGAACTATTATAACTTTCACGACTTTCCTTTTGGTGGGAACTCATTAAATCCTTGAGTATACAATTTAAAATGGGTCGATTAAATGTGACTTGTAATTAGATAAATCATACGTAGAAACTTTTTTGAGGTCCATATTTTTCTAATTGCTATGAATATATCTACAGGGTATTTCGGGACATCATTTAGAAAGTGGGAAGGGGCTCCATTGTGACGCTACAAGGCAGAATTTTGAGTGTTCTTCTATGCTCAAATGAATATCTTACTTAGACTCCAGAATGTCTCTTCATGGTGACCGGTACAACGATCTAAAAATCTATATATTTCCTAAAACATACATTTTATCGATTCAAACAAAAAGTATATTTTTGTTGAAAAATCGTTTGAAAAATTCATTTTTTATAATTTTAGATGGTACAAATTGTGTCTATAAAAGTTACGGATTCTTAACCATTGAGCATTAGTCACTGCTGGGCTTCAGATAGTAGTGTAGAATTGTTTATTTTGGACATAGGTAATCATCCATTGAAAATTCATAATGTTCAAATGTATCTATAATTTAGAAAATATACTTAAATATAAATCCCGGAACATTCTGTATAATGTAGTGACAGTTACTTCCATATTGTCACGGTTTCATATTACTTGTTCTCCTGTGTTAAATCTATTTTCAAAGTCCTTTGCAAATATTTTTACTTTAAGCTTATTGTTTTTCATTTTACTTTCATCGTCAACTGAAATAAGCAAATTTTGGATAACTAATCTTGATTTTTCACATCTACAAATAACAAATGTTATTTTTATTGTTCCTCAAATCATGTCAATATTCTCATATTTAATCATTGGCGATTCCTCCAATTTATTTTTTCATCTCTTTTGAAATATTATACAATACAGTATTTTTACTTGGGATATATATTTTCACGTAATAAAATATTGAAATTCCAATTTCATTTACTGAGGAATTTCATGATAGAACTTATATTTACATTGAAAGAATAGGAATGAGTTTATAATAAAATAAAAACGCTTGTTATCCACATCAATTCACTTGCACTCAACCGTTTTAATTTTATTTCCTAATTAATGGAAGTAGCTCTGGAATTTTACCCTTATTGGAGCTGTGTGAAATTTATTGTGACACACGTTAAGACCATCTGTGAGGTAAATTGGTGATCAGCAAATTTCTTCGTTTACGTCGCTTCAGTGAGAATAGAAGCCACGATGTACTAAAGAATTCCAAGAATTTGTCAACAGGATTTACAACCAACCCCCAGTCTGACAAACATTTTTACTTATTTCGACATTTCGTAATATTTCACTGACAAGAATTCTTCCGATGAAAAATTGTTGGCTTAAATTGGCTGCAGCCTGGTTTTAGGAGAATAACTCTTTAAATAATAATATTGAATTTGAAATTTGAGCGACCCCTTGAAAATTTCAATCATTCACTTATCAACTTTTGATGATAACGCTCCAATCTCAGATTTTTTATATTTATCTAACAACAGCTAGAAATTAACAAATTCTAGATTGTACTACAGTGTGTTTATATATTCATGTAAAAAATATAGTTAATTTTTTCATTCACCATGTTTAACAAGTGATATGTCCAAAAAAAGTCAGTCCTTGTAATTATTGATGACATCGATGTCAAAATGATCTATAAACTTTTTAATTGTAATTTTTAAGTGAATTTTCTCAGATTTCAATAATAACGTAGAGGAAAAACAACTGCAATTAACTCATCACGTTTGCTTGTGAAAAACTAATTTTGGTTCACGTTTATTCACTTCCAAACAAATAAATAATAATGTGATTTACAAGATTTACATTGGTATAGTGTGCCTTTAAAATATACCTATACTGAGAAATTTATTATAAAAATGTACAGAGTTCAGATACATTTTTGACTCAGTTATTCGATTAAATTTCGCCTTTTATAACGTTTATCAAACATTATCTCACACTTACTCTTGAAGTCGCAAATCTAGATCACTTATACTTTTGCTGTATTCCGAATGAAATTTATTTGAACAGTATCATCTACACTATGCTCTATTTGTAATGCATGTAGGGCAAGTTTGTGAATGTGATCAATGTACAATATATTCAATCATGGAAAAAATTCGAGGTGTAATAAGAAGAATACGGCGAATATTATTAACAACAAACGGAAAGGTTGAAAAAAATTTCAATTATTGTCCTCATGCACTCACGGAGGAGAATGCCAAAAACCCTTTATTTACTGTCTTCATATCATAAATGTTGTAATATTCTTTAAAAAATTCGTAATTCCTCTACGAATGAACTACGATCTCAAATTCTACTTCGTTTGACGGGCATTTTGTCACATTTCGTGACTTATTTTCGCGTTTTTTTTTATATGAAACAAAACTCAACGGTAATTCATTGTTTATGATCCACGTTTCTCCTCAGATATCGCAAACAAATTCGCTCTAAATTTGCCTAAACGTCCAAGCGTGTCATATGAGATATATTAGTGCACCATAATAATTTGTACTATAATCAATAAATTCATTCACTGATGTTCATACCTCATTCACGGTGATATTCAAGCCCTTCTCAATGATTTCTGAAGCAACAATTATATGCCTACCTTTGAAATATGCTGGACTGAAAGTCTTTCATATTTAATTATTGATTTCCTTTTTTAAGAGCTTCAATACTCTACAAATTGTAATATGTTTTCTTTCTGTTGTATTCTAGCTCCTCTTACTTTCGAATACTAGCCTTGCCTTAATATTCTCAATTTTTGTTTATTAATTTCTGTTAAAAACAGAGGTAATTCACAACATTTGAGTTTCTTTCAGTGAATGTAGATTGAGAACAATCGTAGTCCTACAACTGAAACTGGTAAACCTGAAATGAGAAATATCATATAATAGTGAATCATATCAAGAAATTTATAAATTTTAAAATATGAAGGGTGGATCAAACAACTTACATACTTCGGATATGATTCTAAACATTGGATTAGTGACAAACCATGACTGAGATTCAGAATTAAAAGGGTAATTAAATTGAATGAAGAACGCGAGAGTTGTCGGATATCCTGGCAGATGTCGTGATAATGTCAACAATACACATCAAACTGAACTTCCTTCAAAATGAATTTAAAAATTTCATTGCAGTAATGCATGTGGGCATGTGTCACTTACCCCTTAAATTTAAAATGTGAAATAATATCAATGCGATTTTGTTTACGGCAGAGTGAATTCGACAAGTGGGGGCGGAATTAAATTCAGTTACTTCTTTTAGATGTCACTGGAACCCCATCTCCAATGCTTTGTTACAGACATCCATTACTAATGGCGACTTGTGGTCTCGAATGATCACAATGTAACCGTTTGTTACTTCTCCTTTTATTTGACTAATTGCGTAACACATGGTTGATATTTGAGCGTTTATCACTTTCAATTCACGTAAGAGATAGTGTGAAAACATATATAAAAGAGGTTGTAACTATAATTGAGTATAAGTGCATCGAAAATAACCACTACCATTTGACTGAGTTTCATCAAATTTTAGAATAATTTGATTGGTATTTATATGTATGTATACGTAAGCTGGATATTTTCTTCAATAAGAGTACAAATTCGGAATCAGAATTGATCATTATTTATTCACTTCTTGGTTAGAATCTAACAAAACCTTCTGTATTAGATGAACAAATTCAGACTTTGCACATTAAATGCAATTTTCAACTATTAATCAGACTGACATGATTTGGTACTTCTGTAAGATCTCAGAATTGGCTTAGATTTATCGTAGAAATTTCTACTGCTATTAAATATAATTGACTTCCGTTACCGATAAAATACGATATTAAAATAGACAGTTGGTTACCCTGTTTAATTCTTTCAGTTGCCAGGGCTTAACCAAAACGTGTATTGTTGTGCCCTATACTGGTGCTATTTATTATGCAGTCTTGAAAATGACCGCATTTATAAGCAGCTTATCTTGAGTGTTATTAAATAATACAAAAAAAATTAGATTATCATGGCTTTATTCATTCTCAGTTATCCATTACGATTAAGATTTTGCCTTTTGTTAAGCTCAATATCAATTGAATAAATGAATACATAGTTGGCACAGTATTGTTAATATGTATGCAAGCAATTATTACTGCCTTTTCGATTATCAAGTATTGTGAACTGAATTTAATAAATTATGATTTCAATAATTATGCAGTGAGTTACATAATTTTGATTCATTAAAATGCATTATAACTAGTGAAAACAACTAGCGAACAGTAATTTTTCTGTACAAGAAAATACCATTATAACATTTTGTGTTCTTACCAAGTCACCATTTTATAAAATGTAGTAATCTTCATAATTTCCTGCGATTTCTTGATAAAAAATTACTAGCTGTTTCTTATTTTGTAATATCTGATGGAGTTGATTGCATTTTCATTTTACTTTTACTGTCGCTAAATATCGAAAGTATGTAATTCAGAATAGGTTTTTAGTTGCGTTCATTTAACTTGAGAACGATAGAAATATGTCACTTTTGTAGAATTAACTTGATTCCATTGAATAACATAGTATATCGTTATGAAAATCACCTGTTGCATAATGAAAATAGTCGATTTTTATTGATTGAAATGATGTATCATCATTACATTGTGAAAATCGCAATAAAATGGGATGTAGATATTCAATAACCAAATAATGATGTCAAAGTTTGAAAGAAAGAAGGCGAATCCTGAGATCAAAAATTAGTCTTTAGACTGATAAAATAAAAAAACCGAAAATGTCAATGTTTTTTTTTGTACCGCAATAAAATTAACCCAACAATTTGCAGGATATATATATATATGTTGTTTTCACTCCATTTTTTTAATTTATATGCCTCTAGTCTCTTTGAATAGATTTTATTTGCCATATATTTTATGGGCCAGGCACAGGCTATTGTCTATTTGGGAATTGATTATGAATGAAAAACTCATACGTGTTCTTGTAAAATATTTTAAAATATAATATGTGATTTGGAGCTCTCAATGCAAACAGGTGACTCAACACTCCCCATGGAATCCGGTCTGATAAAATCAAGTATCAAATCATGGTTAGTGTTTTCTTCGATTTTGGGAGCATGGTGCACTCAAAGTTTGCTCCAAGGAGCAATACTTATCATAGAATTCTAGAATAGTGTAATTAAACGATTGCTAATCGATATGCATAGGAAAAGACCTGAAAATAGACCAATAGGCTCTTCTTCATCCTCACAATGCTGTGTACCAAACATCACTTTCAATTTGGAGACGAAAATTATTCAATAAAATATCTTTTATAACATTAAGAACAGAAGAACAGAAGTCTTTACGAAATAAACCTTCCATATATGCTTCTATTTTATTAGAAAAAATAGCAATACAAAATACTAATACAATTGTATGCCTTCTCATCTTGTGGGAATTTTATGCGAAAGAAGAGTGACCATGAAAAAAAAATATGATCTTATAGAATTTTAGAGCAGTGTTTTTTTCATGAACTATATAACAAACTGAAACAAGTATTTCAGCCTGACTCTTTTTTCTTATGAATCAAATTAGGAGGAGGAGTGGTCAGTGTTATCGACCTGAAAAATGTCAAGAGTCAAGAAATAAAATTAAATACTTCACAAATAGAACTCTCAATGTTGTTTAATGGGCAGAGACAAGAGCAAAGAGATGTATTAATGTACAATGAAGATGTGAAGAATGCCGTTGGAGAAAAACTCGACATTATTCTAATACATTTCAATTGAAAGAAGTTGCATGTTTAAATAAATGACTTTCTCTAATTGAATTTTGAATAAAGAGTCTTTCGCTAATTAAACCATGTAATGTAAATTAAAACATCATATGAAAATGGAGATTTACTCAAAAACCTGGAATTAGTTAACTAGAGTCTTTTAGCCGTTCATTATAAGTATGGGTGTAACTGGCGTACTTTAATCACGATTCGAAATCTAATTGATTTACCTCATTCGACGTAATCGTGTAGAGCGAACTACTCACGTAGTAAATCCTTAATTAGGATTCACCGACGGATTTTTAATTCCAGACTTTCCACATCCACTGAATGATAATACTTCAGAATTAATATGAAGCGGCTTCCTGAGGAATGTAAAATAGATCTAACACGCCGGATTCCCAGCATATTTCCTCAAAATATATGGATATTTATAAAATTACATAATAAGACGGGATTATCGAAAAAAATCAATTAGGAACATTCAATAGTTTGATATTTTCACTAGACGTTATTGGTTACATTATTTATTGACTTAGACAATACCTTTGAGTCATTAAGTAAAAGAAACTGGAGGAGGCAGAACAAATACACAATACATACATTGAACAAAAAATGATCGTAGCACTATTTTACTTGCATACAATATACCATGCTACACTAAATTGTTTCTTATCGTTTTTATTCTTTTATGTGAAAAACTGTTCTCGTTAACATTCTTCGTATTTATTTTTCTTTAATGTTCTCTATTCACATGTTCAGCTTTCATGACCGCATTTTTGTTATTAATAGGAAATAATTTGTGCTATTATATATAACTCAGTTTAATTTTTGTTACAAATACTTACCTTATATAAAAATGAAGAATCTCCTGTAAATTCGGTTCCCTAAATATGTGAAAATAATTGAGTTCACGAAAATATATTGTTTATATAGTTTAATTCTCAGAGTCCCATGCGTGTATCAACTCAAGTACATTATATACATTATCTCTTCCGATATAATAAAAGTATAGTGAATGTAAACAAATAAAGTGAATATCTTATTGACATTATTGAGCTCTCAGTGGATCGACTCAACATGCGGATTCCCTTTGTTTGATAAACCATTGTCCCGGCCACAATTGGATCTACTAGTGTGAGTAGAGAGTATAAAGTGCTCGTAAAAATATCGAGATGTCATTTTATTACCTAAAATTTGATATCTAAAGTGCACGTAAAATATATCTGGTCCATTCGAATGCATTATTTTCATAGTAAAATAATTTTATTGTTGGAATATATTTTTAAATATAGTGTGATGAATCGAAATATATAAAC